>NC_092045.1:74618387-74872351 GCF_003086295.3 Arachis hypogaea | reverse complement strand
GATCTAACTCTGTGAAAACCTCTATCATTAGGAGCCTCTGTTTTTCATTTTTTTATTTATTTCCTTGAGTTTTGTTTTTATTTTTCGTTTTTCTAGTCTCATTCTATATCTATTTTTGAGTCTTGTTTTAATTCATAATTAATAAAATTAAAGTTTATGCCTTAAAGTTATGAATGTCCTATGAATCCATCACCTCTCTTAAATGAAAAATGCTTTAACCACAAAAGAACAAGAAGTACAGGATTTCGAAACTTATCTCTGAAACTAGTTGAATTAGCTTGATGTGGTGACAATACTTTTGGTTTTCTGAATGAATGCTTGAACAGTGCATATGTCTCTTGAATTTGTTGTTTTTAAGAATGTTAAATTTGTTGGCTCTTGAAAGAATGAGGAGAAAGAGAACTGTTATTGAGGATCTGAAAAATCATCAAATTGATTCTTGAAGCAAGAAAAAGCAATATTCAAAAAAAAAAAAATTTCGAAAAAAAAAGGAGAGAGAAAGAAAAAAAAAAGAAAAAGAAAAAAAATAGAGTTGTGATCCAAGGCAACAAGAATGTGCTTAAGAACCCTGGACACCTCTAATTGGGGACTTTAGCAAAGCTGAGTCACAATCATAAAAAGGTTCACCCAATTATGTGTCTGTGGCATGTATGTATCCGGTGGTAATACTGGAAGACAGAGTGCTTTGGGCCACAGCCAAGACTCATATACTAGCTATGTTCAAGAATCATTATACTTAACTAGGAGAATCAATAACATTATCTGAGTTCTGAGTTCTCATAGATGCCAATCATTCTGAACTTCAAAAGATAGAGTGAGATGCCAAAACTGTTCGGAGGCAAAAAGCTACTAGTCCCGCTCATCTAATTGGAGCTATGTTTCCTTGATATTTTGGAGTCTATAGTATATTCTCTTCTTTTTATCCTCTTTTGATTTTCAGTTGCTTGGGGACAAGCAACAATTTAAGTTTGGTGTTGTGATGAGCGGATAATTTGTATACTTTTTGGCATTGTTTTTGGTATGTTTTTGATATGATCTAGTTAGTTTTTAGTATATTTTTATTAGTTTTTAGTTAAAATTCACTTTTCTGGACTTTACTATGAGTTTGTGTGTTTTTCTGTGATTTCAGGTATTTTCTGACTGAAATTGAAGGTTCTGAGCAAAAATCTGATCCAGAGACTGAAAAGGACTGCAGATGCTGTTGGATTCTGACCTCCCTGCACTCGAAGTGGATTTTCTGGAGCTACAGAAGCCCAATTGGCGCGCTCTCAACGGCATTGGAAAGTAGACATCCAGGGCTTTCCAGCAATATATAATAGTCCATACTTTGTCCAAGATTTGATGGCCCAAACCCGCGTTGCAATCCGGCCTCAGAAATTCCAGCGTTAAACGCCGGAACAGGAATAAAAGTTGGAGTTAAACGCCCAAACTGGCATGAGAACTGGCGTTTAACTCCAGAAAAGGTCTCTACACGAATTTCCTTCATTGCTCAGCCCAAGCACACACCAAGTGGGCCCGGAAGTGGATTTTTCTGTCATTTACTCATTTCTGTAAACCTTAGGATACTAGTTTACTACTTATAGGACCTTTTGACATTGTAATCAGTACCGAATGCGACCTTATGACATTGTACACGTTTTCCACAGTATGAGTCTCTAAACCCCATGGTTGGGGGTGAGGAGCTCTGCTGTGTCTTGATGGATTAATGCAATTACTACTGTTTCTTATTCAATCATGCTTGCTTCCATTCTAAGATGATACTTGTTCTTAATCCGGATGAATGTGATGATCCGTGACAATCATCATCATTCTCAACCATGAACGTGTGATTGACAACCACCTCCGTTCTACCTTAGATTAAGTAGTTATCTCTTGGGTTCTTTAATCGGAATCTTCGTGGTATAGGCAGGACTTGATGGCAGCATTCAAGAGAATCCGGAAGGTCTAAACCTTGTCTGTGGTATTCTGAGTAGGATTCAATGATTGAATGGTTGTGATGTGCTTCAAACCTGTAACCTACTGGGCGTTAGTGACAGACGCAAAAGAATCACTGGATTCTATTCCAGTAGGGGAGGGAACCATACCGGTGATTGGCCGCACTGTGACAGAGTGCCTGGGCATTAGCTTTCACTGCGAGGATGGGAGGTAGCTGCTGACAACAGTGAGACCCTACACGAGCTTGCCATGGAAGGAGACTTGCGTGACTGAAGAAGAAGACGGAAGGAAAGCAGAGATTCAGAAGATGGAGCATCTCCAAACCTCAACCTATTCTCCATTACTGCAAAACAAGTAACCATTTCATGTTCTTTTGCTTTTCACAATCAATCCTGATAATTTCTGATATCCTGACTAAGATTTACAAGATAACCATAGCTTGCTTCAAGCCGACAATCTCCGTGGGATCGACCCTTGCTCACGCAAGGTATTACTTGGACGACCCAGTGCACTTGCTGGTCAGTTGTGCGGGATTGCAAAAGTGTTATTGCAATTTCGTGCACCATTAAGTATGATGATTCTTGAACACAGCTACTTATTGAGTCTTGGCCGTGGCCCAAAGCACTCTGTCTTCCAGTATTACCACCGGATACATACATGCCACAGACACATAATTGGGTGAACCTTTTCAGATTGTGACTCAGCTTTGCTAGAGTCCCCAATTAGAGGTGTCCAGGGTTCTTAAGCACACTCTTTTTGCCTTAGATCACAACTTTATTTCTTTCTTTTTCTCTTTTTTTTTCTTTTCTCTCCCTTTTTTTTCGTTTTTCTCCTTCTCTCTTTTTTTTTTGTATTCACTGCTTTTTCTTGCTTCAAGAATCATTTTTATGATTTTTCAGATCCTCAGTAACATGTCTCCTTTTTCATCATTCTTTCAAGAGCCAACATTCATGAACCACAAATTCAAAAGACATATGCACTGTTTAAGCATACATTCAGAAAACAAAAGTATTGCCACCACATCAAGATAATTAAACTGTTATAAAATTCAAAATTCATGCAATTCTTCTCTTTTTCAATTAAGAACATTTTTCATTTAAGAGAGGTGATGGATTCATAGGACATTCATAACTTTAAGGCATAGACACTAAGACACTAATGATCACAAGACACAAACATAGATAAACATAAGCATAAAATTCGAAAAACAGAAAATAAAGAACAAGGAAATTAAAGAACGGGTCCACCTTAGTGATGGCGGCTTGTTCTTCCTCTTGAAGATCCTATGGAGTGCTTGAGCTCCTCAATGTCTCTTCCTTGTCTTTGTTGCTCCTCTCTCATGATTCTTTGATCTTCTATGATTTCATGGAGGAGGATGGAATGTTCTTGGTGCTCCACCCTTAGTTGTCCCATGTTGGAACTCAATTCTCCTAGGGAGGTGTTTAGTTGCTCCCAATAGTTTTGTGGAGGAAAGTGCATCCCTTGAGGCATCTCAGGGATTTGATGATGAGAGGGGTCTCTTGTTTGCTCCATCCTCTTCTTAGTGATGGGCTTGTCCTCATCAATGGGGATGTATCCCTCTATGTCAACTCCAACTGAATAACAGAGGTGACAAAGGAGATGAGAAAAGGCTAACCTTGCCAAGGTAGAGGACTTGTCCGCCACCTTATAAAGTTCTTGGGATATAACCTCATGAACTTCTATTTCTTCTCCAATCATGATGCTATGAATCATGATAGCCCGGTCTATAGTAACTTCGGACCGGTTGCTAGTGGGAATGATTGAGCGTTGGATAAACTCCAACCATCCCTTAGCCACAGGCTTGAGGTCATGCCTTCTCAGTTGAACCGGCTTCCCTCTTGAATCTCTCTTCCATTGGGCGCCCTCTTCACAAATGTCTATGAGGACTTGGTCCAACCTTTGATCAAAGTTGACCCTTCTAGTGTAAGGATGTTCATCTCCTTGCATCATGGGCAAGTTGAATGCCAACCTTACCTTTTCCGGACTAAAATCCAAGTATTTCCCCCGAACCATAGTAAGCCAATTCTTTGGGTCCGGGTTCACACTTTGATCATGGTTCTTGGTGATCCATGCATTGGCATAGAACTCTTGAACCATTAAGATTCCGACTTGTTGAATGGGGTTGGTAAGAACTTCCCAACCTCTTCTTCGGATCTCATGTCGGATCTCCAGATATTCACTCTTTTTGAGTTTGAAAGGGACCTCGGAGATCACCTTCTTCAAGGCCACAACTTCATAGAAGTGGTCTTGATGCACCCTTGAGATGAATCTTTCCATCTCCCATGACTCGGAGGTGGAAGCTTTTGTCTTCCCTTTCCTCTTTCTAGAGGTTTCTTCGGCCTTGGATGCCATAAATGGTTATGGAAAAACAAAAAGCAATGCTTTTACCACACCAAACTTAAAAGGTTTGCTCGTCCTCGAGCAAAAGAAGAAAGAAGATAGTAGAAGAAGAAGAAATGAAGGAGATGGGGGAGGCTTTGTGGTTCGGTCATGTATGGGAGGGTTTGGGTGGGAAAGTGGTTTGAATTTGAATGGTGGGGTAGGTGGGGTTTAATGAAGGATGGATGTGAGTGGTGAAGAGAAAGATGGGATTTGATAGGTGAAGGGTTTTTGGGGAAGAGGTGTTGAGGTGATTGGTAAATGGGTGAAGAAGAGAGAGAGTGGTGGGGTAGATGGGGATCCTGTGGGGTCCACAGATCCTGAGGTGTCAAGGAAAAGTCATCCCTGCACCAAGTGGCGAGCAAAAGTGCCCTTTGTGCCAATTCTGGCGTTAAACGCCGGGCTGGTGCCCATTTCTGGCATTTAACGCCAAGTTCTTGCCCTTTACTGGCGTTTAACGCCAGTCTGGTGCCCCTTTCTGGCGTTAAACGCCCAGAATGGTGCCAGACTGGGCGTTAAACGCCCATCTGCTAGCCTCACTGGCGTTTAAACGCCAGCAGGTTCTTCCTCCAGGGTGTGCTGTTTTTCTTTCTATTTTTCTTTCTGTTTTGCTTTTTCACTTGATTTTGTGACTTCTCATGATCATCAACCTACAGAAAACATACAATAACAAAGGAAAATGGATAAAATATAAAACATTGGGTTGCCTCCCGACAAGCGCTTCTTTAATGTCAGTAGCTTGACAGATGGCTCTCATGGAGCCTCACAGATGCTCAGAGCAATGTTGGAACCTCCCAACACCAAACTTAGAGTTTGAATGTGGGGGTTCAACACCAAACTTAGAAGTTGATTGTGGCCTCCCAACACCAAACTTAGAGTTTGACTGTGGGGGCTCTGTTTGGCTCTGTTTTGAGAGAAGCTCTTCATGCTTCCTCTCCATGATGACAGAGGGATATCCTTGAGCCTTAAACACCAAGGATTCTTCATTCACTTGAATGATCAATTTTCCTCTATCAACATCAATCACAGCCTTTGCTGTGGCTAGGAAGGGTCTGCCAAGGATGATGGACTCATCCATGCACTTCCCAGTCTCTAGGACTATGAAATTAGCAGGGATGTAATGGTCTTCAACTTTTACCAGAACATCCTCTACAAGTCCATAGGCTTGTTTTCTTGAATTGTCTGCCATCTCTAGTGAGATTTTTGCAGCTTGCACCTCAAAGATCTCTAGCTTCTCCATTACAGAGAGAGGCATGAGGTTTACACTTGACCCTAAGTCACACAAGGCCTTCTTGAAGGTCATGGTGCCTATGGTACAAGGTATTGAAAACTTCCCAGGATCCTGTCTCTTTTGAGGTAATTTCTGCCTAGACAAGTCATCCAGTTCTTTGGTGAGCAAAGGGGGTTCATCCTCCCAAGTCTCATTTTCAAATAACTTGTCATTTAGCTTCATGATTGCTCCAAGGTATTTAGCAACTTGCTCTTCAGTGACATACTCATCCTCTTCAGAGGAAGAATACTCATCAGAGCTCATGAATGGCAGAAGTAAGTCCAATGGAATCTCTATGGTCTCATTTTGAGCCTCAGATTCCCATGGTTCCTCATTGGGGAACTCATTGGAGGTCAGTGGACGTCCATTGAGGTCTTCCTCAGTGGCGTTCACTGCCTCTCCCTTCTCTCCAAATTCGGCCATGTTGATGGCCTTGCACTCTCCCTTTGGATTTTCTTCTGTATTGCTTGGAAGAGTACTAGGAGGGAGTTCAGTAATCTTCTTGCTCAGCTGACCCACTTGTGCCTCCAAATTTCTAATGGAGGACCTTGTTTCAGTCATGAAACTTTGAGTGGTTTTAATAAGATCAGAGACCATGGTTGCTAAGTCAGAGGTGTTCTGCTTAGAACTCTCTGTCTGTTGCTGAGAAGATGATGGAAAAGGCTTGCTATTGCTAAACCTGTTTCTTCCACCATTATTGTTGTTGAAACCTTGTTGAGGTCTCTGTTGATCCTTCCATGAGAGATTTGGATGATTTCTCCATGAAGGATTATAGGTGTTTCCATAGGGTTCTCCCATGTAATTCACCTCTTCCATTGAAGGGTTCTCAGGATCATAAGTTTCTTCTTCAGATGAAGCCTCCTTAGTACTACCTGTTGCATTTTGCATTCCAGACAGACTTTGAGAAATCAAATTGACTTGCTGAGTCAATATTTTGTTCTGAGCCAATATGGCATTTAGAGTGTCAATCTCAAGAACTCCTTTCTTCTGATTAGTCCCATTGTTTACAAGATTCCTTTCAGAAGTGTACATGAATTGGTTATTTGCAACCATTTCAATCAGCTCTTGAGCTTCTGTAGGCATCTTCTTCAGATGAAGAGATCCTCCAGCAGAGCTATCCAAAGACATCTTGGACAGTTCAGACAAACCATCATAGAAAATACCTATGATGCTCCATTCAGAAAGCATATCAGAGGGACACTTTCTGATTAATTGTTTGTATCTTTCCCAAGCTTCATAGAGGGATTCTCCTTTCTTCTGTCTGAAGGTTTGGACTTCCACTCTAAGCTTACTCAATTTTTGAGGTGGAAAGAACTTTGCCAAGAAGGCATTGACTAGCTATTCCCAAGAGTTCAGGCTTTCTTTAGGTTGTGAGTCCAACCATATTCTAGCTCTGTCTCTTACAGCAAAAGGGAATAGCATAAGTCTGTAGACCTCAGGGTCAACCCCATTAGTCTTGACAGTATCACAGATTTGCAAGAACTCAGCTAAGAACTGATGAGGATCTTCCAATGGAAGTCCATGGAACTTGCAATTCTGTTGCATTAGAAAAACTAATTGAGGCTTAAGCTCAAAGTTGTTTGCTCCAATGGCAGGGATAGAGATGCTTCTCCCATAGAAGTCGGGAGTAGGTGCAGTAAAGTCACCCAGCACCTTCCTTGAATTGTTGGCATTGTTGTTATTTTCGGCTGCCATGTGTTCTTCTTCTTTGAAGATTTCTGTTAGGTCCTCTACAGAGAATTGTGCCTTAGCTTCTCTTAGCTTTCGCTTCAAGGTCCTTTCAGGTTCAGGATCAGCCTCAACAAGAATGCTTTTGTCTTTGCTCCTGCTCATATGAAAGAGAAGATAACAAGAAAATGTGGAATCCTCTATGTCACAGTATAGAGATTCCTTGAGGTGTCAGAGGAAAAGAAAAATGGAAGGCAGAAGTAGAAGAATTCGAACTTATCAAGAGAGATGGAGTTCGAATTGTTCATTGAGGAATAGTGTTAGTCCATAAATAGAAGGATGTGAGAAGAGGGGAAGAAATTTTCGAAAATTAAGTAAAAGATTTTGAAAACATTTTGAAAAACTTTAAGAATTTTCGAAAACCATGATTGAGAAAGAAGTAAAGTGATTTTTGAAAAAAAATTTTGAAATTAGAAATCAAAAAGATTTGATTGAAAGCTATTTTGAAAAAGATGTGGTTAAGAAGATATGATTGATTTTAAAAAGATGTGATTGAGAAGATATGATTTGAAAAACATTTTAAAAAGATTTGACTTTGAAAATTAATGACTTGGCTATCAAGAAAAGATATGATTCAAACATTAAACCTTTCTCAACAGAAAAGGCAACATATTTGAAATGTTGAATCAAATCATTAATTGATAGAAAGTATTTTTAAAAATGGAAAGAAATTGATTTTGAAAAAGATTTGATTGAAAAGATTTGATTTGAAAAAGATTTGATTTTGAAAAATTTTGAAAACTAAAAAAAATCTGCATTAAAAACAGAATCTTCCCTCATGTGCCATCCTGGCGTTAAACGCCCAGAATGGTGAACATTCTGGCGTTTAACGCCCAAACCACTACCCTTTTGGGCGTTAAACACCCAGCCAGGCACCCTGGCTGGCGTTTAAATGCCAGTCTGTCTTCTTCACTGGGCATTTTGAATGCCCAGCTTTTTCTGTGTAGTTCCTCTGCTGTATGTTCTGAATCTTCAATCCTCTGTATTATTGACTTGAAAAGACACAAATTAAAAATATTTTTGGATTTTTAATAATGAGGAATAATCAAAATGCAACTAAAATCAAATAGACAATGCATGCAAGACACCAAACTTAGCAGTTTGTATACTACTGACACTAACAAAATGAGAATGCACATGAGAAACACAAAACACTCAAGTCAATAGAATTCAAAGATCAGAGCAATGAAATCATCAAGAACAACTTGAAGATTAATGAAGACACATGAATGAATGCAAGAAGAACAGAAACATGCAACTGACACCAAACTTAAAATGAAACACTAGACACAAACAAGAAATATTTTTGGATTTTATGATTTTGTAATTTTTTTGTGCTTTTTCGAAAATTAAGTGGAAAAGAGAATAAAGGTATCAAAATTCTTAATGAGAATTCCAGGAATCATGCAATGTTAGTCTAAAGCTTCGGTCCAGGAATTAGACATGGCTTCACAGCCAGCCAAGCTTTCAAAGAAAGCTCCGGTCCAAAATACTAGACATGGCCAATGGCCAGCCAAGCTTTAGCAGATCATTGTTCTCAACAGCAAGATTGATAGAAATCAACAAGCTCTTGTGATGATAAGTTGAAACCTCGGTCCAATAAGATTAGACATGGCTTCACAGCCAGCCAGACTTCAACAGATCATCATGAAACTCTAGAATTCATTCTTTAAAAATTCTGAAGAAAAATACCTAATCTAAGCAACAAGATGAACCGTCCGTTGTCCATACTCGAACAATCCCCGGCAACGGCGCCAAAAACTTGGTGCACGAAATTGTGATCAATACTTTTCACAACTCAAATAATCCCCGATGATGAACCCAAAAACTTGATGTTCAATACCATGGCATAAACACAACTTCGCACAACTAACCAGCAAGTGTACTGGGTCATCCAAGTAATAAACCTTACGCGAGTAAGGGTCGATCCCACAGAGATTGTTGGTATGAAGCAAGCTATGGTCACCTTGTAAATCTTAGTCAGGCAAACTCAAATGGATATGGGTAATGTACGAATAAAACATAAAGATAAAGATAGAGATACTTATGTAATTCATTGGTGGGAATTTCAGATAAGCGTATGAAGATGCTTGGTCCCTTCCGTCTCTCTGCTTTCCTACTGTCTTCATCCAATCCTTCTTACTCCTTTCCATGGCAAGCTGTATGCAAGGGTTTCACCGTTGTCAGTGGCTACCTCCCATCCTCTCAGTGGAAATGTTTAACGCACCCTGTCACGGCACGGCTATCCATCTGTCGGTTCTCAATCAGGCCGGAATAGAATCCAGTATTTCTTTTGCGTCTGTCACTAACGCCCCGCCCTCAGGAGTTTGAAGCTCGTCACAGTCATTCAATCATTGAATCCTACTCAGAATACCACAGACAAGGTTTAGACCTTCCGGATTCTCTTGAATGCCGCCATCAGTTCTAGCTTATACCACGAAGACTCTGATCTCACGGAATGGCTGGCTCGGTTGTCAGGCGAGCGCTCGGTTGTCAGGCGATCAACCATGCATCGTGTATCAGGAATTCAAGAGATATCCACCCAATCTAAGGTAGAACGGAGGTGGTTGTCAGGCACACGTTCATAGGTGAGAATGATGATGAGTGTCACAGATCATCACATTCATCAAGTTGAAGAACAAGTGATATCTTAGAACAAGAACAAGCGGAATTGAATAGAAGAACAATAGTAATTGCATTAATACTCGAGGTACAGCAGAGCTCCACACCTTAATCTATGGTGTGTAGAAACTCCACCGTTGAAAATACATAAGAACAAGGTCTAGGCATGGCCATGAGGTCAGCCTCCCAATGATCAAAAGATCTAAAGATCAAAAGATTCCAAAGATCAGAAGATGAAAATACAATAGTAAAAGGTCCTATATATAGAGAACTAGTAGCCTAGGGTGTACAGAGATGAGTAAATGACATAAAAATCCACTTCCGGGCCCACTTGGTGTGTGCTTGGGCTGAGCATTGAAGCATTTTCGTGTAGAGACTCTTCTTGGAGTTAAACGCCAGCTTTGGTGCCAGTATGGGCGTTTAACTCCCATCTTTGTGCCAGTTCCGGCGTTTAACGCTGGGAATTCTGAGGGTGACTTTGAACGCCAGTGTGGGCCATTAAATCTTGAGCAAAGTATGGACTATCATATATTGCTGGAAAGCCCAGAATGTCTACTTTCCAACGCCGTTGAGAGCGCGCCAATTTGGCTTCTGTAGCTCCAGAAAATCCACTTCGAGTGCAGGGAGGTCAGAATCCAACAGCATCTGCAGTTCTTTTTAGTCTCTGAATCAGATTTTTGCTCAGGTCCCTCAATTTCAGCCAGAAAATACCTGAAACCACAGAAAAACACACAAACTCATAGTAAAGTCTAGAAAAGTGAATTTTAACTAAAAACTAATAAAAATATAATAAAAAACTAACTAAAACATACTAAAAACATACTAAAAACAATGCCAAAAAGCGTATAAATTATCCGCTCATCAGGGAGGTTGATAAACCACTATTTCATGGTTTATATTGTATTCAATTGAGTGATTTTATCAAGCTTTTCACCCACTTATTCATAGGATTTGCATGATTTTACAATTTCTTCCTAGTTTAGTTCTATGGTTGAAAACATGCTTCTTTGGTCTTAATTTAGCTAATCTTAATCCTCTCTTATTACTATTTGATGTCTTGATCTATATGTTAAGTATTTCAGACTTCATAGGGCAGGAATGGCTTAGAGAATGAAGAGAACGTTTGCAAAGATGGAAGGAATACAAGGAATTAAGGAGATGACCAGCGAAAACTCACGCGGTCGCATGGCTCACGCGACTGCGCGAAATGGAAGAAATCAGAGTGACGCGTTCGCGTGCCTGACACGACCGCGCGGATTGGAAGCTGCACGAACGACGCGAAAGCGTGGACGACGCGCACGCATGGTACGAGAAATGCTAAGTGACGCGAACGCGTGGACGACGCGGACACGTGACGTGCGCGATCTGCAGAATTACAAAAGTCACTGTCAGAGATTCTGGCCGCATTTCAACCCAGTTTTCGGCCCAGAAACACAGATTAAAATCAGGGAACATGCAGAGACTCAACAGGCATTCATAATTCACAATTTTAGGTTTAGATGTAGTTTTTAGCGAGAGAGGTTCTCTCCTCTTTCTTAGGATTAGGATTAGGATTTTTAGAACTTAGGAATATTTTTATCTCATCTCTTTATCAGGTTCAATATCTTTTTATTTCGACTTCTCTTAATTGTTGATTATTGATGTTACTTATTTGGCTTATGACTCTTTATATTTGGATTGACTTTATTTTATTAATGCAATTGAGGTATTTCAGACTTATATGTTACTGATGCTTGGGCTCTATCCAAATTATTTTCATTCAAGTAGATTTTATTCCCTTTTGGCTTTGGTTGATTAATTGGTAACTCTTAAGTTATCAAACTCATTGTTGACTGAAAATTGGAATTCTTCAAGAATTAATTCGAGATCCAATAACTCTAACTTTTCCCAAGGAAAGACTGAGACTTGAGGATTCAAATTAATTCATTCATTTAACTTACCTTCATAATTAGAGGTTAACAAAGTGGGAGAAAAATCCAATTCTCATCACAATTGATAAGGATAACTAGGATAGGACTTCCAGTTTTTATACCTTGCCAAGAGTTTATTTTATTATTGCTATTTTATTTTTTTCTTATCATTTAACATACTTCTTCCTTACTTTCAAAACCCCCAATTTACAAGACTCCTAACCAATAATAAGAACATACCTCCCTGTAATTCCTTGAGAAGACGACCCGATGTTTAAATACTTCGGTTATCAATTTATTTAGGGGTTTGTTACTTGTGACAACCAAAACATTTGTAAGAAAGGTTGATTGCTTGGTTTAGTAAATATACTTACAACAAGAGTTTACTATAACCTCTAAACTATCAATCTTCAGTTCCTCACTGAGATGCTCGAATCGGTTTCATCCCAGCAATGTCCATCGCGGAAGACATGATCAATCTCTTCGTCTGTTGGTCGGGACATTCCAACTTGGTACTGAAATTCCATGCTAACCGCGGAGGAGGAAAAGTAAAAAAAAAAGTTAAGGGCTAATGTAGCAGAAGGAATGTTGAAAAATGCTATGTAAACGGACGAATGATTTCTTTAGTTGGTGTGATTGTTTGTGATGTTCCTACATGGTGAGTGTAGTTCTTCTTAAATACATAAATAAATAAATACATAGCTATACAATATAGATAGATTAATAGATTGAAAGATAATAGATAAAGATATAAAGATATATATATATATATATTAATAGATTAATAGATTGACCTATATTGATATATTTGAGATATAATAGATATTAAGATATATAATCTTTTTAATAATTAATAATTTACTGTGTTTTATTAATAATTTACTGTATTTCATAGTTTATTAGTTTGCTTAAAAGTTGTATAATTTTTTTTGTCTTACTAGTGGCTACCATGAGAGTGAGAATATCGACAAAAACAGCAGTTCAATAACATTGGTAATAAATACCAGTAAAAAAAATAATTACATTGTCAACCGTCAACAGGATGAATTGGTTGGATGAGTTAATGAAAAATCAGACCGATAAAATATGGGCGTTGAAAAGAAGAATGCATCCATTTAATATGAGCCAGGGTTGTGACACGTGGACTGCAAAAATCAAAAATTAGGATATTAACCTAGGATAATATTATTTTGATGATGACAAATATATATCTAATTGGGTTTAAAATCTCAAATACTAATATGATGAGTGTATTATTTGTGCAGACCAAACTTAATATTTTTTATAATAAAAACAACCCATTCAAGTGACATATATGCAGATCACTTTTTGGCATCGTAATATAGATTATGTTTTTTAATGAAAAATAAAGACAAGTAATGTTCAAATATGATCAAATATTAGCGGTATTTTTAGATGTTGCACTAGCTTGGGTAGATGACAAAAAATTAAAAGTAAAGTGTTGCAACGTAAATTTTTTATTGTTGCAGCTTTATGAATTCAGGAAAAGCCAAAAGCAAAGGAAAATGGTCCACTTTTCAATCAGCATAAAAGAGAAAAAAGAGAAAAAAAATAAAATATTGGAGACAAATTCAAATCAAAATCTAAAGTGATTCTAAAACAAAGAGCAACAATTATGTTACCATTTTTGTGTAGGTTAAGTCAAATAGTTTGTTAAAACTATAATATTTCAGCCACCTCCATTTTGGAAAGAAGAAGAAATTGGAGGTTACTTTTACTGATTTAAATCAAAGGTCAAAAATTAAATTTGAAGCCAAAGCTTAATATTAAGAGTGTTAATCTTGTAAAAACACTTTGAATACATCATGACTTTGACTCTGTTATTGTTGTCCATCTTCTTAGTACCTCTGAGCCACTCTATCTTAATATTCTGCTCTGATTTTCTTGGGAGAAGAAGGTAAACTCAACTGTTCAAATCTGCATAAATTAACTCTACCCACTTACACAAATTTTAGAGGCATTACTCCATACAAGAGGGAGTAATCAGTCAAAAATTGAAGCAAGGAGAGAATGAACTAAAATTTGAGTTTTCACAGTATCTTCGTTGACCTAGCTTGAAATTTGAAAAATAATGTACTCATACTAAAGAGGCATTCCGCCAAGATGGAAGGCAAGAAGAGAGAGTGCTAAAATCTTATTCTTCTTATAGCTTTCAATTTATTTTATTTCTTCTCCTTCATGAGGTTACATTAATATATATTTTGCTTTCTCACTTTATCTTTCTTTTATTTCTCATGGTAAAAGATAATGTGTGAGGTATTTGAAAAAGCCATTTGAGAGAAAACAGAAAGAGAGTTGAACTTGGAGAAAAAGCCGTTGAATATGTCAATCTTTTTTATGTATTTTTATTTTGTGTCATGAACGTGAGAGGTTTCTCTTACTAAGTTACGTGAGCACTTAATATTGATAGTTTAGAGAGTGAATCTAGCCAAATCATACTTGATTAGAAGTTTGGTTTGTCCCATATAGGATTAGGAAGAATCCTAGGAAATTGGTGTTTGTAATATTTGATCAAGATAGTGAAAATTTTGCCACAGTTGTGGCGAGAATTGGATATTGGCTATATTGCACAAGGTAGTTAAACCAAGATATATGGTTGTATTTTTTTTCTCTATTCTGTTTTTGTTTCTTTCATTATGAGACAAAAATAAATTATTTCCTGCATAATCGATATCATAGACATAACAAAAACAAGGTTGCAGAATCTAGTTTGGAGTTGTTTAAGTTCAAAAGCATAAAAAAGGCTTTACATTCAACCCCCATTCTCTAAGTCATCAAAAACCTTCGATTTTAATGGATGAAAAAGATGAAATAATGAAGAAAAAAATTGCATATATTCTAAAAGACTTTTTCAAAAATACATTATAATTATAATTTAATAATTTTTAATTGGCATCACTTAAAAGTTTTAAACATATTAGTTTCATATCTATTATAAAGTTACTTGTATACCTAGTTGTCCTGAGTTATAATTGTTCAGGGATTATGCTCCCTTTTTAGTCGGTGAAGAAAGCAAAAAAAGTTGCTTAGAGCTCCTCCTTTGGAAGACATGTTTGTGTAAATGAGAGTGAATTTGTACAACAGATAAAATTACAAATATTGCGTGTTAACCATGATTAGTCGAATAAGTGGAGTAATGTAAAACTAACATAATGCGTTTCTGTCATGTATTTTTTGGCAGCTTAATTGGACTCTGTAACAAGAGCCTTTAAACGCATCCCACAAAAGGTGTGGACAATTTTAATAAGAGTCCTGGTAGGGAGTCAATGGAATATTTGTATAATGTATACAATGGACTATTTATTTGGCCCAATATGAGTTAAAAAATGAATATCACCCATACTATTCAGAATAACCATCCGAGTACTAAGATAATAAACATCTCATGTCATGAAACCACTCATCCCAAAAGTTTAAGCTGATTTTATGATTCACCAAGGATCGAACTCTTGACCTTTTGGATCTAGAGCTCTGATACCATGTTATGAAACTACTCATCCTAAAAGCTTAAGCTGATGGAAAAGGTAACACTAATGGTTATATCTCTAATACTGAATCGGATATCCCTAAACCTGTATTGTACACATTGTACAACTATTTTATTGGCTCCCTATCTTCCTCTTTTAATAAAGATATAAAGTACGTATAACCTTTGTTATTTAAGGAGTTTAAAATTGTAGTGAATTTATGGTGTTAAGCAAGTCACTCCATTACATCGTACCATGTTAATATGCGTCAGCGATTATGTAAGTATATTATAGAGTTCAAGGATAATTCTATCCTGAAAAGGATGTCTCAAATTTTGAGAATAATTTCATTTCATTAGAAATGTCTTTAAACTACACATCTTAAAAACACGAAAGATTTTCAAATTAAGGTTATTAAATTTTCAAACTTCTCAATTTCATGTGTATAAATTATAAGTCTTTCATCTTTATAGATTATCTTAAAAATTGATCTATTAACGATCTTTAATTTTAAAAAATTTAAAGAAAGAATATCTAAAGCTCTTAGAATGGCAGATTGTCAATTTAATTATTACTTGAGAAGGTCAAGTTAATAGCTAAAGTATTTAGGTTGGTGAAAAATCAGTCATTACTTAATCTTGAGAAAAGAATATCTAAAATTTTTAGGATTTGTTAGGAAAAAATTTAAGTAACTGTTTATTGTGTTTAGATCTAAAAAAATTTTAAAAAGATAATATTTAAATTTTTTAGGATGATGAGAAGTTAAGCTGACTTACTGCTTATACCTAAAATGACTTGAGGAATAATGATTTGTTTGGGTGAGTTTCTAAAAAAAGATCTTTTTTTGAGTCATCTTTTTTTAAAAGATTTTGTAGAAAAATAATTAGATATGTCATGCAAAGATATCTTTTATATATTAATTATGTTTGGGTATAACAATATAAAAGTACTTTTTGGTTTATTTATTATGTAAAAAATATTTTTTTAAGAAAAAACGATCTTTTAAAAAAATATGTAAATTTTAATTTTTTAAAAAAGATATTTTTTATTTTTCTAATACTTTTACTTTTATTACTAAAAATTTACCAAATACGCTAAAAATAAAAAAAAATCTTTTTCATTGAAAAAAGATTTTTTTTTTAATTCACTTAATGGTTTTAAAATAAGCATAATATCTAAACTTTTTAAGTTAAGTTGTAATTCCATTTAAGTCAAGGCTTAGCATAAGAAAACTCGAGAAAAGAATATCTATTATACACTTATTTTATTAGTGGAATTATCAAATTTTCTTGAATACTAGAGGTAAGTATTTAAAACTAAATTAGTACATATCATTTTTGTACATCTTTTGGGCTGTATTTGTTTCTAAGAACAAGAAAAGACAAAATTTTGAGAATAAGACATAGTAGACAGAAATACAAAATTTTGTATTCTTATATTCTATTTGGTGATAAATTAAAATAAATTATAAAAATTCAATTTATTCTCATTTTTTATTCAAATTTTTTGAGAAGAAAAATATAATAATAAAAAATATAATTATAAAAATTTAAGAAGAATAATGAAAGAAAAAATAAAAAATAAATTGTGTCCTTTGTCAATATTTCGGTGTTTTTCCTGTCAAGATGGATATAAAATACACTAATTCGGTGTCTCTGGATATAATGTCTCTACTCATATCTCATCTGTCAAACATAATTTTATGTCTTTATATCCCTGTCTCAATATTCTGTCCCTATAAATAAACACAATCCTAAATCCTAATTTTTTTACTTTCAAAATTTATTACTTATATTTCATTCTAAAGTACCTTAGAAACCATTTTTTAAATTATCTAAATTCTGTTAATACTTCAAAAATATTTTTTTTTATTAAAACTAGCGGCTCAAAATTTATTTGAAAAGAATTGAAAAAAGCTTTCAAATATAAATATTAATATTTTTCACTGCATACAAGTCTAAAAAACTTAAAAAACTTCAATCATCACGTAATAGGTTTTTGTTACATCTTTTTTATTATGGATCATTAGACCGTCTCCTGTAGAAAACTTATTCCAATCACTATTTATAGTCCACTTGTCATAAAAAGTATTTTCACATCAATTTTTGCTTTATAAATCATAAATAAAAACTCAAAGTATCTCTCTCTTTTTTATTCGGAAGAACAAATTTTAGTCCTAATTATGGTCTCACTTAATTAATTAATTAAATAATTAAAATTAATATAACAATTATTTTTTTAATAATATTTTTTAAATTTATAAATTCAAAAATAATTCACTGTTAAAAAATATTAATATTAAAAAATTATATATAAAAATAATACACAATATATAATTCGAGATTACATTAATTTGTAAAATTACTTAATATAAAAAAATAGTTAAGCTCTATAGTTAAGAACAAATATTGTGAAATTACCAATATGTTCAATCACGTGCTCTTTCAACTGTCTATGCTGCTGCCTATTTTGAAATTGGCCATTTTTGGGAGAAATTGATGGTATGATGCAAAATCTTCCTCTTCCAACAGAGATTGTGATAACCCGTTTTCAACATCGTCATACTCTAAGTCTTGAGCAAAATTTTCTGTATAAGTGTCTTTTTCATCCTCAACAATCATATTATGCAATAAATACAAGCTCGCATTATGTTTGCAAGTTTCTTCTTTTTCCAAAAGCACGTTGGACTACGTATAATTACAAAGCGTGCTTGTAACGCTCCGAATGCTCGCTCTATATCTTTTTTTCCCTTCTTGATATTATGCAAATAACTTGCGTTTCTCCCCTTGTGGTTTTGAGATTGATTTGACAAATGAGGCCCATTCAAGATAAATACCTTCTGCTAAATAGTATCCCAGAGTATAGTTATTACCAATAATAGTATAATTTACCTCCATAGTATGGTCAATTAGAAATCATCGAATACTGGTAAACGATCTAACACGTTGATATCATTATTTGAACCAGAAATTTCAAGAACACATGCCATATCTAAAGGTCTGAAGATACTACAACCTCAAGTACTATGGTTGCAACTCTACGATAACTACTCATGTACATACATTTTCACGCCTTTGGACAATTTTTTCATTACCAATGCATGCAGTCAATGCTACCCAACATGCCGAAAAAGCCACGACCTTTCGCCATTTGTCGCAGGCATCGTACATCATTTGAATTTGGTTTTCGCAAGTATTCATCTTCGAAATGAAACCTTCAACAAATTTTTTTCAAGCATTCAATTGTAGTGCTCTCCCGTATGTGCATATAATCATCAATGGCTTCAGCAGCTACGCCATATGCTAACATCCGCATCGCAGCAGTACATTTTTTGAGTGATGACAAGCCTCTTCTCCCAATTGCATCGACCCTCTGTTGAAAATATAGATAGATATTTGAGAGAGCATCTACTATTCGAAGGAACATATATATTCTCATTCGAAATTTTTGTCGAAAAATGTCAGCATCATACACCAGCTCATCAACAAAGTAATCTTGAAAAAGGCAATCATGTCCTGCTTTTTTATCTCTATTTAAAAAATGAATTTTTGACCATAATTTGAGGAATAAAGTTTATAAGCCAATTCCTTTATATCACCAGCATTTGAACCACTCCTTATATTTCGACTAGCTTGATCATAACAACTAACAAATTTTGCAACTGCCTTATTGATCTTATACCATCATTTCTTATATGCAACTACCCCCTTTTTATGTCAGAGCTAAATTCCACACAATAACTGTGAATTCGACACCAAAATACTTCGCCCTTTTGGTCAGTATCATTGTACTAATTATAAGGTCGGTTGAAACATTCAACCATGCAATGATCAATATCTCATCATTTTTTCATTGTCAGTGTTGAATACTATCTTGCCTACGATTTTCAATGTCATCTTCATTGAGGTCGATAATATCTAATCCACGAATGTTGGCAAAATCTGAATATTGAGAATTTGGACTAGATTGTATCAGAGTCTGAGGGGATGAGTTAGAAGAGCCACAAACACCAGATGAGCTATGTCTCGATACACTGAATTGAGTTAAAAACGACAAGAATGTTGGAGTAACATTTCCGATAGAGGGGTTAAATATGGATGAAAATAGAAAATATGGTGTTTGTGAATTTTAATTTTGTGGTTGGAACATAGAAAATTGATTATTATAAGGAGGTTGAAAATTGAAATTAGGAAGATTTTGTGGATTTGGATTTTGAAATGTATTTGGTAGTGTGAAGTTTTGATTTGAAATTTGAGAATTTCAGGTTTGAGATTGTTGGGTATTTGGAGTTTGAGAAAAGTTTTGTAAGTAATTGAAAAAAGAGTTGAGTTTGTTTGAATCCATTTTTTTTAACAAAAAATAATAGCAGTAGAACTTTGATTTCGTAAATTTTGAAAGAAGATGAAGAAAAGTAGAAGAAAGGGTGAGAATAGAAGTGTATTTAAGTGGTATATATAGAGTAATAAAATATTAATTTATTAATAATAACGGTAACATAGTAATAGCTAATTTTGCAACGGCTATTTTTTAATATAGTTAACATTTCAAATTTCATAAATAAAAATAAACAACTCACCAAAAAATTATTTTATAATGTGTAAAAAATTAAAATTATTTTTTTATGTAAATAAATTTAATTAATTATAATTTAAATAATTAATATAAATTATTAATTAAATAGAGATATATTTAATTATTATAATTATTAATAAATTAAATATGATTTAATTATTTAATATAATTATTTTAAAAAATAATTATATTAAATAATTAAATCATATTTAATTTATTAATAATTATATTATATACGTAAAGTATAATATATATAAATTTAATATAGGGCAATTTACTCAATTAAAATGGGTGTGAAGATTCTTTACTCAAATGCAACATTTCCAATTCGTTTACGTGAGTGTCCTTTTTGGTTATTATGTAAACTGTGGTAGGTAACCACGGTTTTCAATTTGTGCATAAACTGTGGGAGGTTAGCACAGTTTACACTTAGGAAACGTTGTACATAAACCGCGACTGCTTACCACGAATTATGAAGGAAAAATGCTACTAGAAACCGTGGTTAGTCACCATGGTTTATGAAGAAAAGTTGTGAGCATAAAACCTTGTTGGCTACTACGGTTTATGCTTAAAGTAGTATAAATATATAATCCGCGTTAAGTGTTGTACGTGTAAATTTCCCTTGTGAGTACATGTGAGTATACAGCAAATTTATTGGTTAAATATCAATTTTTTAAATAAAATTCAGATCCGTGCTTGATCCGTCATACTCGAATGTACTAAAACATATTAATTAGTGATGAGCAAAATTATTAATGTTCAACAAATTAAATAGTGATGAGCAGAAGGGTTTTGAAAAAACTTGATAACCATTTGATGTCAATTGTAATGCTATGATTTAACTGTAACTATTAGATTGAATAAACCTTATTAGTAGCGCTATATTTTAAAGCTATTTTGACTAGCATATAAAAATAAAATTGACTTTAATTAAAAGTAAAAATAAATATAGCGGTTAGAAAAATTCTAATAATATATTTTAAAAAACAAAATTTCATTAATAAAACTAAATAGTTAAATTTACAATATTTAATTAGTAAGGAACCGATGTTTAATTAAATAACATTTTACAATTATTTTGCCTGTCAAATTATTTTTTAAACTTATTTTTTTTAAGAATTTAGAATTTAGTATTTTTATTTATTTCTTACATATGTTTTAGTACATTTGAGTAAGACGAATTAAGCATGGATCTGAATTTTATTTAAGAATTTGATATTTAACCAATAAATTTGCTGTATACTCACATGTACTCACAAGGTAAATTTACACTTAGAACACTTAACGTGGATTATGTATTTATACTACTCTAAGCATAAACCGTGGTAGCCAATCAGGTTTTATGCTTACAGCTTTTCTTCATAACCAACCACGGTTTTTAGTAGCATTTTTCCTTCATAATTCGTGGTAAGCAGCCGTAGTTTATGTACAACATTTTTTAAGTGTAAACCGTGCCAACCTCTCACGGTTTATGCACAAATTGAAAACTGTGGTTATCTACCACAATTTACATAATAACCAAGAAGAACACTCACGTTAACGAATTGAAAATGTTGTATTTGAGTAAAGAATCTTCACACTCATTTTAATTGAGTAAATTGCCCGTTAATATATGTAACGGTTTCTCATATATGTATATAAAGTATTAATTTTATTAACAAAATATTATTTATTTTTTTTAATTTAATAAACAAATGTCTATATATTATTGGTTAAATTGAAAGAAAGCAAATCTTTTTGAGTAAGATTTCTGTAACATTGAAGCACATGAAGGAACTTTTTTTTATTTACTTCCGTGGTAGACCCTGATTTTTTATTGACACACAGTGAATGTGGTTTCAAATTCTTTTATTATTGGAGTTGCTCTTATTCTCCCCAGTTACATTATATATATATATATATATATATATATATATATATATATATATATATATTCTATTTTTTTGCTTTTTTGTTTTGTTTTGTTTTTACCATTTTTTATTCCTCCCTTACGATAATAATAAGTGTTTATGAATAATATACAAAATAAATTTACAATAAATTTTATTACAAAATTTAGGCTTTCTTAATTAATATGTAATTTTATTTAATTGAATATATACATAAATTAATTCTATAAATTGAAAACAGAAAGTTACTCTCCTGTGCATATGACGGGAATAAACTAGTAAGTTTCGCTTTTAAATATTCTGAAACAAATGCTATGAAAGGAAATTATATATCAAAATTTGTAAACTCTGTTAAGATAAGCTTGGTAATGTGGATACTTATTTAATGGGCGGTTAACTCTTTTCAGGATGAGAATTTAGTTTCTCAAAACAAAATGAAATGAATAAAATCTTCTCTCTCTTCATATTACTAAAACACACTTCTCTCTTTCTCTATTTTATATACGCAACTATATATGAAATATTTTATATTGAGATATTAATTATGGTAAATATTAGGGGTAAGTATTATTTTTGTCCCTAACGTTGAGGGTCAAAATCGAAACTGTCCCCAACGTAATTTTTTATTTAGAATCATCCTTAACGTTTTTTTTTTCGTATTAAAATTGTCCTTTTAACTTTTTACGGACAAAAATACCCTCCACTACCACCAGCACCTTTACCACCATCAGCACCTCCCTTACTCCACCACCACCACCTCCCTTCCTCCCATCAAATATTAATAAAATCAACACATAACAATAACAACATAAAATTCAATAACACATTATTCAAATTAAAAAATAACAACATCAAATTCAACAACAAAATCAACATACAACAACAATAAAATCAAAAAATAATAAATCAAAATCAGAATTAAGAGCAAAAACACAATCAGAAGCAGACACAGAACAGAAGATGCAAAGCAGAAGCAGAAGCAGAAGCTCAAGTAGAAGTAGAAGTAGAAGCAAAAATGGGAAGGTGCAGCGGTGAGGCGGTGAGGTGCAGATTAAAAGCAAGAAATAGATCAGAAGCCAAAGTAGAAACAAAGGCCGAAGCAAGAAGTAGAAGTGGGGAGGTGCAGCGGCTAGCTAGGCGGCGAGGCGGCGAGGTGCAGATCAGAAGCAAGAGCAGAAGCCGAAGTAAGAAGCAGATCAGAAGCCGAAGCAGAAACAGAGGCCGAAGCAAGAAGCAGAAGCGGGGCGGTGCAGCAGCGAGGCGACGAGGAGCAGCGGCAAGGAGCAGCCGGCGCCGTCCCCCCCTCCCCCTTTTCCCCTTTTCCTCCCCCCGCACGTCCTTTCTCCTTTCCTTTCTCCCTTCCCCCCTTACGTCCTTTTCCTTTCTCCCCTCCCCCCGCACGTCCTTTTTCCTATTGTGAAATTCTATACCATCAAAAATCTAATCATCAAAATGGCGCCGTTGCTGGAAAATTGCAATTGTGTTATGTTATTGGTTATTGTATATATGTGAATATTGTGAATAGCTTGATTTTTGCTTTTTGTTAGTATTTTCTAGTCTTTAGATTTGGTTTTTCCTTGTTTCTCATTTGATTTTATTTTGCCCTCTCTTGCTATCATGAATTCTCACTTTGGCTATGAGTGTAGTTACAACTATGTTGTAGGTGATGAGAACTATAATGAGAATGTGTATCAAGGATGGGATAACCAAAGGTGGGAGGAGCCATATGCATATGATCAATCTTCATGGCAACAACCTCCACCAATGCACTATGAAGAAGAGCCATTCTATGATGCATACCAATCAAATGGCTATGGTGAATCTCCTTGTGACTTTCAAGAACCACCACCATATGCCTATGAGTCATGTCCTCAACATGAACCATACTCACAAGTCCTCTACCACCAAGCACCTTCATATGACCCTAATCTATATCCATCCTACCAACAACCATATGAGCCATATGAACCACATGTAGAGCCACCACCACTCCAACATCAACATTTTCAAGAGCCACCCCCTCCATATTATTACTAAGATGAACCACCTCCAATATATGAAAATTTCCAACCACAAGATGAATACTACTTTCCACCACAACCTCCCATGGAAGAATACTCATATCCTTCAATCCAAGAGCCCTATGATCCTACTCATGATATCCAAGAGGAACAAGAGTCAAGGGATCATCTCAAGGAAGCATTGGATCAATTTCAAGCAACCATGGAGCATGTTGTGCAACAAGTGAAAAAAGTGGAGAATATTGAACCATTACACCCTAATTATGATGAACCACCTTCCTATTATGAACCCTTCTCCCAATATAATGAACCCTCCTATCCACCCCAACCTCAAATAGATGAAACCCTTAGTGTTCTTCTTCAAAGACAAGAGGAGATGACAAGGGATGTGCAACAATTCATGACTGCCTTGGATGAGGTGGTAAACTGGCTAGCATCTCAACTTTTGGACACTCAAGGAACTCCCATGGCTAAATATGGAGAATCTAAAAAAGAGCATAGCATGAAAGAGAGATTGGAAACTCCAGTGGAAAAGGAAGAAGGCTACTTTGTGTTAGAACAATTGGAGGAACCTATGACCATTGAAGAAGAGGAAGAAGTGGTTGAAGACTTAGGAGATGCGGAACCTCCATGGGAAGCTATAGTTATAGAAAACTCCTCCAAGAAGATTGAAGTTAATGTTGAGGAGGAATGTGCACAACCTCCAAGACATATCTCATATGAAGACTTGGAAGGAATAGAGCAAGAATTGAGTTTCCTTGGTGATGAAGATCAAGCATCAAATCCTAGTGGTGAAGAATCCTTTGAACTTGAAGAACCTTCTCTTGATGAGATAGAAAGCAATGTGGAGGTAGACTTCTCTCAACCTCCCATTTATTATTTGAGTGATGGAAAAGAGATAGATGAAATTGATGGACAAAGGATTGAATTTGAAAAATCTTGTGAAGAGGTGGAAGTCCTTAGAAAAAGAAGGACGGGAGTTGAGTACGCTTTGTCAAGATCTTTGGAAGCTTCTTTGCCTAGGTTGTCATACATTCCTTCACTTGAGTGGGTAAAACTCATTTCTATTAGCTTTATTACCCCACTTGAGTATGGTTTACTTGAAACGGATGGTCAACTTAGGATGATTTGTGGGATAAAGCGAAAGAGAAGAATGTTTAGTGGATGGCGTTGTAAATCAAGGCTCATTTTGGTTGATACTTCAAAGCTTAGGTGCAAGGGTTGGGCTAGTGCTCACTTGAATGGGTCTAAAAAGAGAGTTTGGTATCACCTTGAGAATTCATCCTGTTTACCACCCGGATGGATTAATAATGATGATCAACTTCAAGACGGGTGTGAAAATAAAGTATGGGATCCCGGATTAGAAAAGGAGGATCAACCTTGGGAGCCCCAAGCTTGTGAAGAACTCCATCAACACTTGGCTCAATCCATGAAGAATGGGGCACAATAGAGAACCAAGCATTGGTGGGAGTTCCAAGATGAATTCAAGCACAAGCCACCTGGAGAGGAGCTCCCCATAAGTCCAACTTAAGGACAATAAATAAAAGTGTTAGGTGGGAGACACCCACCATTGTAACTTCTTTTCATTTTCTCTTTTTGTACATATTGGTAAAAGTAGTTTCATTTCATGTTTTGATTAGTTTGTTGAGTTTAATTAGTATTTTATCATGTTAAATAAGGTTTTAGGGTATTTTGGTAGTTGTTTGGAGGATTAGAATGCTTGGATTGGTGCAAAAACATAGAAAAAAACATAGAAAATTTTTGAAAAAAGAGCATCATCCATGCGTACGCGCACTGTACGCGTACGCGTGCATCAAGCGTTTTCGACCATCCACGCGCGCGCACCATGCGTGCGTACGCATGGATTGAGAAGTTTCACATTCCATACATTTTTCAGAGAGTTGTGCCTGTGCTGCGCCAATGTTGTGCCTTTGGCACAACCCCACTCGCGTACGCACAACTCTCAAAATAAACCATGCGCACGCGCGCGTCGCACGCATTTCCTTCCTTCACCACATTTCTTTTCTTCTCCTCTTTCCATTTCTTTCCTTCTCCTTTCTTCTTCCCTTCTTCTACACCTCATCCAACACTTCCAAACACCATTGATAACCATTTATTTTGGTTAACTAATTAGTTAGTCAGTTAGTTGATAGTTAGTTTTAGTTAGTTTTCATTTCATTTTCTCTTTTTCATTGTAAGTGTCAGATTGATATTCTTGTTTACCATTAATTGCTGCTGAGTACTAAACAGGGATGTTCTCTTAACATCATTATGTTTATAATCCATGTTGGATTCTATTGTTGAGGTTATACTTTGCTACTTGGTTTTGAGTTCTTCATGCTTACCTTTTGAAAATACCAAGTGATGAGAATTGCCTTCGAACTTGTGACTCTTTTGAATTGCATGTTGTAGCTAGCCACCATGTGATTTGAACTCTCTCTTTGAGTGGGCAATTTCTTGATGGATGTTGAGCATTTACCTTAATGCATTGTGTTCATGATTATATGCATCCATATAAGTTTGACTTGAAAATGCTTTCACGCTTCTTTAATGCTTGTTTTACCTTACAAGTTTACTTAAAGCATCTCAAGCACACTAGGATAAGTGAAGTGCATGCTTCTTTTGTGACATGACTTCTATGCTAATGTGTGTTCTAAACCGCACAATTTAGAATTCACATACCTAATATTTCTTAATGTCACACTAATCCACTCACCTCATTCTAGTGATCATTACCTCATTCCAACAATGTATGCTTCCTTGCCTTTGTTTTCTCATCTTATGGTGTTATATTTTTATTTTTCATGATGGATGCACCACAAGCAATAACGGAAGCAAGACTAAGAACACGCAGCACCGGTTGACGTACCAGCTGAAGGTAGCAATCCGGAGAGTCGCCGTACCCCCTTGCTCATCTTTGAGTGCACCGAGGACGGTGAAAACTTTTAAGTGTGGGGAGGTCGTCCGACTGATCGGCAATTTCGGGTGACAAGTTTCTAATTCCAACACTTTTGCATTTCATTTTAGGTTTTTAGGATTTTTACTTTTATTTTCCTATTTTTGCATACATATACACATAAGCTTAGTCAAAATACTGAAATTTTTTGAGAAAATTATCTATAGGGCACCGCAATTGATTTGAGTGAAAACTTTTCATAGAACTTGCTTGAATTATATATCTTATGGATCATGTTTTTGAGCTAGAAAACAAGCAAGTGAATTTTGAGCCTAATGGTGTGGTTACATCTTATAACCACTTATTTTCCTTCTTGTGTGCATTATTCTCTTTCTATGATTGTAATCTTTGAATTGTTTGATTCTTTGTGTCCATTACTTTGTGTATTCATGCATTTATATGATTGAGGCCATCATTTTATTAGCTCTCTTACCCAAATAGCCTTACCTTTTATCATCCATTGTTAGCCAATTTGAGCCTACGCTTAACCCACTTTGTTCTTAATTTAGCACATTACAAGCCTTAAAGCGAAAAACAATAAATGTCCTTAATTTGGATCTTTGATTGGCTTAGACTAGTGTGTGTGTATCATTCAAGTGTGGGAACCTTGGGACATTGGGTGAATAAAAGGGTGTATTTTGTATTGCTATTGAAAATATTGGGAATTGGGTACATACTCATGTATTGCTCAAATGTAAAAAAAAAACTTATGCATTGATGCTCTTGTATATAGAAAGAAAAAAATGAGAAAAACAAAAGAAAAAGAAATAAAAGTGAAAAAGAAAACAAAAGAAAAGAAAAAATGTATATAGAAAAAGAAAAGAAAAAGAAAAAGCAATAAAAAGGGGACAAAATGCCCCAAAGCAAAGTGAAGCTTAATAAAGATCAATGCATAAGTGTTGAGAAATGAAAAGGAAATGTATGAGTATGTGGAAAAGTGAGGAATGGGTAGTTAGGTTAGAACTTAATTGTATAGGTTGTCATAGGTTAGGTGGGAAGTTTAAGCTTATCAAAGATTCAAATCTCAAGCTCACTTGACCATATATGCATCCTACCTTGACCCTAACCCCATTACAACCTAAAGAAAAGACATCATGATACTTGTATGCATGCATGAAATATATGTCGATTGTTAGAAGAAAAACAAATCTTAGAAAGCATGATTAGGAGAGAATTGAGAGAATCAACCCTAAACACTTGAGCGAATAGAGTGAAAACACTACCGGTGAGGGTTCGATTGCTCAATTACATGCTTCCACCCATGATCATCTCCTTTCATGCAAGTTTGTAAAAATATTTAATAGCTCAATTCAATTATGGTTTGACATGTTGTTAATACCTTTTGCCCTTGTGCTTATATATGCATTCTTCGGAATTGATTTATTTTGACCAAGCAATTGCGTTCATTTAGATAGTTGCATATAGGTAGATTGCATTTAGTTAGTTTCCATTAAATAAATGTCATGCCCTTTACTTCATTCTTGGTTTAAGCATGAGGACATGCTTGGTTTAAGTGTGGGGAGGTTAATAAACCCCATTTTTAAGGTTTATCTTGTATTGATTTTAGGAGATTTTAATACCTTTTACCCACAGTTATTCAATGAATTAGCATGATTTTGTGATTGTCTCCTTATTTGTGCTTAGATGTGAAAACATGCTTTTAGACCTTTAATTTGATGATTTTTTATCTCCCTTTGATTCGAATAGATGCCTTGATGTGTTTGTCAGTGATTTCATATTGAAAAGGCTAGGAATGGATCAAAGGAGTGAAGAGGAAAGCATGCAAAGTGGAGAAATCATGGAAAGTCAAAGAAGTTGAACTCGCCCATGGATGCGCGCGCACACTTGGCGCTTGCGCGCACCTTGCGAATCACCCCATGGACGCGTACGTGGGTTGTGCGCATACGCGTCGATGTCGGTTTATGATATTTTAATGAAAACGCACCCAACAAACTCTCAAGGGTTGTGGGGCCCAATCTCAACCAACTTTGGCGCCAGAAATACTATTTAAAGCCAAGGATTGAAGAGCAAAGGGGGATTCCATTCATTTTTACACATGAGGATTAGTTAGAAGTAGTTTCTAGAGAGAGAAGCTCTCTCTTCTCTCTAGAATTAGGATTAGGATTAGGTTTAGTTTTTAGATCTAGGTTTTAATTCATGCATTCATCTACTTCTTCCTCTCAATTTCCTGTTGTTACATTCATCTTCTTCTATTCTTTTGTTGTAATTTCTTTTATGTTGTTCTTGTGTTTTGTTGTAGATCTACTTTTGTTTCTTCTACTCTCTTTCAATTCAATTTGAGGTAATTCATAATAAATGTGTTTCTTTCAATTGTTGTTGTTAATTCCTTTCAATAATTGTTGTTAGATTTCATTCTTGTTGTCAATTTACTATGCTTTTATTTTGTGCCTTCCAAGTGTTTGATGAAATGCTTGGTTGGATTTTAGTGTAGGTTTTGTTCCTCTTGGCCTAGGTGGAGTAATTAGTGACTCTTGAGTTATCTAATTCCTTTGTTGATTAATAATTAGAAGTTGCTGATTGATTTGAATGCCTCTAAAGCTAGTCTTTCCTTTAGGAGTTGATTAGGACTTGAGGAATCAAATTGATTCATCCACTTGACTTTCCTCCATGGTTAGAGGTTAACTAAGTGGGAGTAATGGACAATTTGTTATCACAATTGAGGAGGATAACTAGGATAGGACTTCTAGTACTCATATCTTGCCAAGAGCTTTGTTAGTTGTTAGTTTATTTCCTTTGCCATTTATATTTCTTGTCTAAAATCTCAAAAACCCCAAAATAACTCACAACCAATAACAAGACACTTTATTGTAATTCCTAGGAAGAACGACCCGAGGTTCCAATACTTCAGTTTATAAATTTAGGGGTTTGTTTTAGTGACAAACAACTTTTGTATGAAAGGATGATTGATTGGTTTATGAACTATACTTGCAACGAGAATTCAATTGTGAAATTCTATACCATCAAAAATCCAATCATCATACCCCAAGGCACCTAGTTGATCTTTTCAAGCATCTTCGAAAAAAGACGACAAAGGAAAAGAGTCGAATTTTGTTTCAAATGATGCTGAAAATTCCACCACTTATTATGATGTATCTGATTTCTTTGAGGATTCTGAAGGAAATATTGGCCATTTGATCAATGATGGAATAGTTTAATATGTGTAAGTGTTCATGTGAATAAATAATGTAAGAAACTTTTTGTTAAGTTTTATGCATTTGAATTTCAACATTACTAAATGTGCTAATAATAATAAAATTATAGTAAATACTATACTTCTTATAAAAATATTTTCAATCAAGGAAATAATTTTACTGAGCAAACATTTCTACTCATTCTATTTTTTTTTTGTCTTTGAAGAGAATGGCAAGGACATATAGTGAAGATGTTTGCCTTGCGGATATTGCAAGTTCGCACACCATTCTCAAAAGTAATATATATTTTACCCATCTTGTACCAAAAGAAGAATACGTTAACACTATTATTGGCTCCGGAAGAGCTATAATTTTCCTGGAAGAATAAAATTCATAATAAATAATGCACTATTATCTACTAAGTCTTTGAGGAACTTATTGAGTTTCAAAGATATTTGCCGAAATGGATATCATATTGAAACAATGAATGAGGGAATTCATGAGTACTTGTATATCACAACCCATGATTCAAATAAAAAGATTATATTAGAAAAGCTACCCTAACTTTCATCTGGGTTGTATTATACTAGAATTAGTGCAATTGAATCACATGTAATTATAAACCAGAAGTTTACTAGCACAAATGAATTCATAACTTGGCACAATTGATTGGGTTATCCTGGAACAACCATGATGAGGAGAATTATTGAAAACTTTCATGGACATTCACTAAAGAACCAGAAGATTCTTAAATCTAGTGAATTTTGTTGTACTGCATATTCTCAGGGGAAGTTAATTTTAAGGTCATCACCAGTAAAGATTGGATTTGAGTCCCCTGAATTTCTAGAAAGGATTCAAGGCGATATATATGGACCTATTCATCCACCATATGGATCTTTTAGATATTTTATGGTCCTAATAGACGCATCTTCGAGATGGTCACATATGTGCTTGTTGTCTTCTCGCAACCTGGCGTTTGCGAGATTACTTGCTCAAATTATTCGATTAAAAGCATAATTTTCAGAAAATCCAATCAAAGCAATTTGTCTTGATAATGCTGGTGAATTTACTTCCCAAGCCTTTGATGCTTATTGTATGGCTAATGGAATAAGTGTTGAACATCTAGTAGCTCATGTTCACACACAAAATGGGTTAGTAGAATCACTTATTAAACTCCTCCAGTTAATTGCTAGACCCCTTACTTATGAGAACAAATCTCCCAACTTCGGCTTGGGGCATGCTATTTTACATGCCGCAGTACTTATTCGTTTGAGGCCAACAAGTTATCATCAGTTCTCTCCTATGCAATTAGCTTTTGGCAAGCAGTCAAATGTTTCCCATTTAAGAATATTCGGGTGTGCGATATATGTTCCCATTGCACCACCTTTTCGCACCAAAATGGGACCCCAAAGAAAATTGGGGGATATATGTTAGATATAATTCTCCCTCTATATTAAGGTATCTTGAGATACAAATTGGGAATGTATTTAAAGCCCAGTTTGCGGTTTCATTTTGATGAATCAAAATTTTCAACATTATGGGGAGAAAATAAGCTTCCTAAAAAGGAAATTAATTGGAATGCATCATCCTTAATGCATGTGGATCCTCGATCAGGGCAATGTGAACTAGAAGTTCAAAAGATTATACGTTTGCAAAGAATAGCAAATGAATTGCCTGATGCATTTTTCGATACAAAGAGGATAACCAAATCTTATATACCAGCGAAAAATGCTCCAATTTGAATTGAGGTCCCAGTCGGATAAATAGCCACTGAAACAAATTCACGCCAGAAGCGTAGCAGGCATGTCGGTTCCAAAGACAAAAATTCTCGAAAAAGAAAATAGGTAAATACTATTCATGTTGAAGACATAGTAAAGACACCTGCAATTGTCCAAAATTTTGATATAGTTTTAACGCCATAAAACGTCCAGGTACCTGAAAATTGTGAAAATGACGAGATCTCGATAAATTAGGCCTATACAGGAGAGAAATGGAAACGAAATAAGACAATTGTCAATGAAATATTTGCATATAATGTGGCATTAAATATCATGCATGAAAATAAGGATCTTGAGCCAAGATCAATCGAAGAATGTTGACAAAGGATTGATTGGCCAAAATGAGAAGAAGCCATGAAGGCTGAGTTAGACTTACTTGCAAAACGTGAGGTCTTTGGACCTATAGTCCATACACCGGAAGATGTAAAACCTGTTGGATACTGATGGGTATTTGTGAGAAAACGAAATGAGAAAAATAAAGTTGTACGCTACAAAGCTCGACTTGTAGCACAAGGTTTTTCACAAAGTCCCGGTATAGATCATGAAAAAACATATTCTCCTGTAGTGGATGCAATAGCATTACGTTATTTAGTCAGTTTATTTGCATATCATAAACTGCATATGCATTTAATGGATGTGGTAACAGCCTACTTATACGGATGGATCATTAGATCGTGATATCTATATGAAAGTCCTTGAAGGACTAAAGATATATATCTAAACCATCCAATGAATATTCATAGGGATTATACTCAGTTAAATTGCAAAGATCTTTATATGGTCTAAAGCAATCTGGACGAATGTAGTATAATTGTCTTACCGAGTATCTGACCAAAAACGAATTTAAGAATGATGATATCTGCCCATGTGTTTTCATAAAGAAATTTGTATCTGGATTCATTATAATTGCTGTGTACGTTGATGATTTAAATATCATTGGGACTCTTGAAGAGATTCCAACAATTATAAAAACTCTAAAAGAAGAGTTTGAGATGAAAGATATTGGAAGGACTAAATTTTGTCTCGGCCTGCAGATCGAGCATATAAAAAATGGGATCTTTATTCATCAAACAACATACACAGAGAAGATCTTGAAAAGATTTGATATGGATAAGTCACATCCCTTGAATACCCCAATGATCATAAGATCTTTGGATATGAAAAAGGATCAATTCTGTCCTAAAGAAGAAAATGAAGATATCCTTAGTCCTGAAGTACCATATCTTAGTGCCATTGGAGCGCTAATGTATCTTGCTAATAATACATGACTTGACATATCATTTACGGTGAATTTACTAGTAAGGTATATTTCCTCTCCAACCAGAAGACATTGGAATGGAATCAAACAAATCTTTCGATATATTCATAGAACGGTTGATATGGGATTGTTTTATCCCTATAGATCCAAGTTACAACTAGTTGGCTATGCAGATGCTGGATACTTGTCTGATCCACACAAAGGGAGATCTCAAACAGGATACATGTTCACATATGGTGGTACAGCTATATTATGGAAGTCCACGAAACAGACGATAGCAGCAACCTCCTCTAATCATGCTAAAATACTAGCGATTCATGAAGCTAGTCGCGAGTGTTTTTGGCTAATATAAGGAGTCTAATTCAATATATTTTGTCATCATGTGGACTGATTGATCATAAGATAGCTCCAACTGTCCTGTTTGAAGATATTACAGCATGCTTTGCTCAACTTAAAGACAGATACATCAAAGGTGATAGAACAAAGCATATTTCTCCCAAATTCTTCTTCACTCATAATCTTGAAAATCAAGGGACAATTGATATCCAACAGATCCGCTCAAGTGATAATCTGACATATTTATTTACAAAGTCACTTTAAAAATCCTCCTTTAAAAGATTGGTACATGAGATTGGGATGCGCCGATTTCGAGACATTAAATGATGTCGACGAGAGCGGGAGACTGTACTCTTTTTTCCTTGATTAGATTTTTTTTCCATTGGATTTTTCTTGACAAGGTTTTTAATGAGGTAGTCCCGTCACAAGGATATTGTACTTATTTTCCTTCACTAAAGTTTTTTTTTCCATTGGGTTTTTCTTTAGTAGAATTTTAACGAGACATATTCCTAAATGGTCATCCAAAAAAGAGTGTTAAGATAAACCTGGTGATATGAATACCCATTTAATGGACAGTTCACTCTTTTCAGGATGAGAACAGTTTCTCAAAACAAAATGAAATTAATAAAATCTCCTCTCTCTCTTCATATTACTAAAACACACTTCTCTCTTTCTCTCTTTTATATACACAACTATATATAAAATATTTTATATTAAGATATTAATTATAATAAATATTAATTCTAGTATTTTTTATTTATACTTATTTCATATTGATTATATCTTCCTAAGTTACTTATTTATTCTACAACAAAATATTTTCAGACATTGTCAACTCTATAAGACCATGGGCCAAGCGGTGTAAGCCCAAATTCTTTTAGGGTCTGTAATCCATAATCCATAAATTCATTTTAGTTACCCTAGAGTCTCGCTTTCTTCATTCTTCCTTCTCTATCGATTTCGAAAGGACCTTGTTTTCCAGCTAAAGCATCAGCTTCCGCTTCCACCCTTCGCTAAGGTTTGATTGGGTGCTCAAGACCTTCTTCTTTTCTGGTATGCTCTTCATCCAAGCGTACCTTCTTCTTTATTTTCCATTTTGCTTCTTCTGCTCCTCGATTTTTTAGATTACCCGCTTTTCAGTTAGGGTTTTTGAGGTGAATTTGACCTCGATTTCATCTGTGAGCTTGAGATTTTCGATTCCATCGTAATTCTTGCCTCTGGATTTTGAAGAATCGACAGTGATTGTCAATGTTTCATTGACCCAGTTGCATTCTGAATAAAGTTTCAATCTTGAATTATATTTTATTCTTTATTTACTAATTTCTTTTGATGTTGGGCATTGAAGTTGTTCTGGGCAGGAAAAACTCCAAATTAGGTAACTTTATCGTCTCTTTTGGTTGTCTATTCACTGGGTGAAATGAATCTGTGAGGCTGAAAACTTGATTAGGAGCTATTCCTTTGTAATTTGTGATTTTTAGGGTTGTAATAGTGGCTCAAACAATTGGTTCGTAGGTTGGTGAGAGAAATGTAGTACAGTACCTCTCCAGGACAATTAGTGCTTTAACGAGTGCGTACAACTAACGGTGATGTTGCAATTTTTTGCCGGGGATAGTTTTAGAGAGAGAGAGAGATAGGGGGGGTAGAGAGAGAGGGAGAGAGAGAGAGAGAGAGAGCTGAGTAAGGTAAATACTTAAGTATATGCCGATCTTAATTTGATCTCATGACACCAATGCTTTCTTTATGATAGATGACAAGCGCTTGGACAAATATGAGCTTTGCAATCAAACATAGGGATATATAGAGGGAGTGGGAGAAACGGGTTGGAGTTGTTATTTTTTTATATAATTGGAGATTCTTGCTCACTCTCAGAAGATGTATGCCTGCTTATATTCTGGAGAGGATGAGGAGATCAAATTTTATTTCAAAATTGTTATAGCTTTGGAGCATCTTGGAGCAAATGAGCAATGGAGCTTGTGGAGCACCGCTCACCTCAAGGATTGCTCACTTGGTTTGCTTCATAGTTTTGGTTTTAATTTATTTTTGTGTCATCAAGAGTAATGTGATGATCACTAATTAAATAGACAATTCAGGATTATGCTCATCTTCATAAAGCGGCTGATTTCTTCTTTATTAATGTTTTTCCAATTTTTGTTTGTAGAGGAACTCTATAACTTCTTCAACCAGATATGAGTGGTCGCTTTTCTCGCACAATTTATGTTGGTAATCTGCCCTCGGATATAAGAGAATCAGAAATAGAAGATTTATTCTACAAGGTTTGTGTGTCGCTTTACTTGTTTAATACTACATTGTGGTGCATCTGTTTCATTATATTCTGTCTATCTTCAGTTAGCTTGGATATCTAATGATTTCCAAGGATGCTTAACTTGAGGATAAGGTGTGTACCTTATATTGTGTAGGAGTTGCACGATGTTCATTTTCCAATGTAATCTAAAATAGTAAGAGCAGGATGGGGCTGGTAGTTGGTGTACTAACATAATTATCTTTTTTCCCCCCTCATTTACCTACAGTATGGCCGTATCATGGATATTGAATTGAAGATTCCACCCCGCCCTCCATGTTATTGCTTTGTTGAGGTATTTATACTTGCTCAACTTTTGTACTTTTTTGTTGGCAATTCTCTCTCTATATGTGTGTGGTTCTCTTTCTTTGTTTGATGATATCTTGTTTCTTTTGCTTGCTAGTTTGACAATGCTCGAGATGCAGAAGAAGCAATTCGAGGTCGAGATGGGTACAACTTTGATGGTTGTCGTTTAAGGGTAATAAGCTGTTCAAACTTTTATCTTGTTAGGTTGATAGTTTCTTTTGTTGTTTTTCCCATCTTTCCTTTTTTTTTTTAGGTGGAGCTTGCCCATGGTGGTAGAGGGCCATCATCAAGTGATCGTCGTGGCTATGGTGGTGGAGGTGGCGGCGGTGGTGGTGGTGGGGGCCGTTTTGGGGTATCACGCCATTCTGAATACCGAGGTGTGTCTGTTAAGAGAATTTACATCCTTGATATGCAAGGATCTGAAGCACATGCTAAATGCCTCCCTGGCTCCCTACCCCCTTCCCATATTCAGATTCCTTACCAATTTAGCATACAATTGAAATACATATAATGATATTACCATTTTCAATGACCCTGACCTGTGTTGGCATGGGTTTTACATTTTGAAAAATTTGTGTTTTCTTTGCTTTATATGCTTCATGATTTACGAGTTAGCTGCATTGCATAAGTTACAGATCAGCCTTAGTTCATGAAGTTTTCTTTGTTTTAAATTGTATACACTTGACCCGAGTTGTTTTTTTTTTTTTAATTTATGTGCAGTTATTGTTCGTGGACTTCCCTCTTCTGCATCCTGGCAAGATTTGAAGGTCTTACAATATTCATACTTAACATTTAACTACTGCTTATTTCACCGTTCTCCCATTAACCATGTTTCGGATATGCTATCAGGATCATATGCGAAAAGCTGGTGATGTATGCTTTGCTGAGGTTTCCCGTGATAGCGAAGGTACATACATCTCTTTGATTTTTCACTGTGATACAATTGTGAACTTGTGATGTCTTGCACTAATTTTATTGATTTTACATGTCTCCATTGCAACACTGTACATCTTTAAGCATAAGCTGTGCCAATGACAACTATCAAGCTTATGATACTTAAACTTTTAATTTTGGAATAGCTATGGTCTTTCCCTCTTTCTCCTTCTCCAATATGCTGATCCATTTCTTGCTAGATACTTCTCTATTTAACTAATTTATATCACTTTTCTGTTTAGGGACTTTTGGCATTGTTGATTACACTAATTATGATGACATGAAATATGCTGTAAGTTTTGAGACATGAAGTTTAATATATGAATGATACCAAGATTGCTACCAAATTCTGTTTTCTAACTTATATTCTATTTCACAGATTCGGAAACTGGATGATACTGAGTTTAGAAACCCTTGGGCAAGAGCTTATATTCGGGTAACTGCTGACATTTGTACAATTTCTCATCTGTGTGTGTTTCACATCTAGAACAATTTTTTAATTTATGGGCGTGTTTATTTCAGCTGAGCTTGTCAAACTTAACAATTTCTACTTGTTTTGATTCATTTTACAAGCGATCTTTTGTCTCTGTCGCTTTTTCAATAAATGATCTTCCCAGACCCACACCTCTCTCCCTTTCCCACTTCCCCCCTTTTTACAGCATAAATGAGTGATTTTTCCATGATAATTTTGGCTGCTATTATAGGTGAGGAAGTATGAGGGTAGTCGTTCAAGGAGCCGCAGCAGAAGCCCCAGCAGGAGTAGAAGTCCTAAGAGGGATAGAAGGTGTTGTCCCTATTTTGTGTTATTGTTCTTTTAGTTATACATTTCTTTTACTTATGGAAAGTGCTACGGTTTCATTCTGCAGTAGATCATTGGAGCGATCTCTGTCTAGGTCACGTTCTAGATCCAGATCCGCATCCCCAATCAAGGCTTCAAGGTATACAAATTATAGTATTGTTTAGTATGATTTTGGGTTGCTATTTGGGTCAGATGGTGTAATATTGTTGAACTGTTATGTTCCTGAACTATTATTTATTGAATTATGTAGGCCAAGATCACGATTGCGATCTGCATCACCACACCAGGTATTTAAAGATTTTGAACTAAATGATTTTAGTATGGGGTGTAGATTCCTGTTTGCGTGTATTCATTTAACCTGTATTTATGGTGTCTTCCCAACTGTGCCCAGGTGTCTGCCTCTATTTTGCTTTACATTTATGTATATTAATTCAGAAGCATTAATTATTTAATATATTTATTTTATGCAGGTGCTATCAGGAAGTGCTTGATATTCCCCCCAAACGCCGAGGTTCTCTGGTTTTACTGCCCCAGAATCAGTCATATTTATATTTGGGCTGTTGGTTTAAATTGTTTTAATGGAAAATATTTCTGTACCAGTTTGCTTTATTGGTCTTTTAGAGATAATTCTGTAGGGCATATACTTAGATATTCTGCGAGTATTTCGGGTTTTTCTTCGTTTAACGTGAATCTTATGTTAGACCATCCGTGTTAAACCAGCAATGAGCAACTTATGACTTCATATATTCCAAATTGTGACAGTTCATTTTGTAGTTAGATTTTGGCAGAATTATTTTTGAAATAATTGCAAGACTGTAAGAATCGGGTTATGTTTGAGAATGACATTTAGAAAATAATAAAAACAAGGGTTAGGGTCTTGAGAAAGAGTCCATTGCTGTCCAGTCATAGTAGGAGCTGCTCCGGCTCAGCTTGATACAATTTCAATATGGCACTCTGGCCTAGTAATATGTTGCCATCCCGTTGGTGAGTAGCCATTCTGAACTTAGCTTGCTTTCTTAACTCTAAAATTAGGTCGAAGTTAGTCCTCAACTGCTGTTCGTTGGAACCCAAATTTTGAGAAGTTCTGTTAGGTTCTTAGTAGCAGTTGGCGACATTTTCTTTTACTTTACATAGCTGGAAGTTCTCTATAAGTATGAAAAGCTGGAGGACTTTGTATCGGCCATTCTAGTGTGGTTGAATTTTGTTCAACAGCCCAAGGAATGTTTGCCTTTGTTATGTTATTTCCATTGCTTGAAGTGATTGTTACTACTATGAACAAACAACGAATCCTAGCTACGGATATATAAGAGCCAAAACTACTAAGGGCATTCCATCCAGCGTAGGCATATGGATAATCTGAAATGTGATGCGGCATACTCGAAAGTCCAAAGAAATGCGTGGGAAAGAGGATTGGATTCATCCGGAAAAAAGTGATTCAAAAATAGATTTACCTAAAGTTTCAAGATATGTCTGACCAAAGATTTTACCTATCAAATAGTGAAGTCCTGCAAATAAAGCAAAAATAGCTCCCATAGAAAATACATAATGGAAATGTTCAGTTTAGACTTAGCCGGGACTACCCCCAGGAAGTCCTCCTATGGTGAATAAAAAGATGAACTCTGGTCAAATAACATGGGTGTTTGATGTTGTATCGAGCCCCCCCATGGTAGCGATCCAACTAAAGATTTTCGTTCCTGTGGGGACAGATATGATCATGGTAGCTGCAGTGAAGTAGGCATGTGTATCAAAGGAGCCCACAGTAAATGTATGATGAGCCCAAACAAGAAATCTGAAAACACCTATACGGATCATGGCATAAATCAAGTCCAAAAAAATATCATGGCATAAACCATGCCTAGATATCCAAAGACCAGTTTTTAAAAAAGTAGAAACAGACATGACTTATGATACCGGATCCAGGAGAATGGGAATATACACCTCTGAATGACCGAAGAACCGAAAGAGATGCTGCTATAATATGGAGTCCCTCCTCCTGCGGAATCAGAAAAGGTTGTATTAAAGTTTCTATCTGTCATTAACATTGTAATAGCCCCTGCTAGTACTGAAAGTGATAATAACAGTGGAAATGTTGTTACTGGAACTGACCACACAAATACGGGTGATCTATGCATAGTCATTCCAGGTCCACACATGTTATCAAATTTATAGAGCCTAAAATAAATGAAACGCTCTAAAATGGCTGGTAATACCACTTAAAGGCGGATAGATTGTCCATCCAGTGCTGCTACCCATTTCTACTAAGGCCGACCTTAATAGGAGCAAGAGACTTGGTGGCAACAACTAGAATGAAATATTGTTTAACCTTGAAAATGCTATGTCATGTACACCTATAAAAATCAAAACAGACCAATTACAGAATTACTAGATTCATTTATCATTGCCGGCAGGCAGGCATAACCATAAAAAAAAAAATTCATTATAAAAGCGTGAGCCGTTATTGAAACACTATAAAGTTGATGATTCCCACCAAGAATTTGATCGCCAGGTTGTGCTAATTGCATAAGAATCAATATTGAGAAGCATGTGTCCATCACTTCAGCAATGGCATCGAAGATGAGATATAAAGTCCCCATATCCTTGTGAATGGTGGAGAACAACCATCAGATCGGATTGTCATAAAATAGAGAATTTTTTGTTTCCTTCCTTATCAGAGAGGGCCCCTTCTTAGGGCGCGGGACCTTTTTCTTAAAAAAGGGGGAGTGAGAGGAGTGGGATTTGGATTTCCTTTTCCTCTCAACCCCTCCCCCAAGGTTTAGAAGAGGGTTAATGCAACAATCTTACTTTGAAGCAATCTCTGGAATTTTCCCTTATCCGAACGGGTCTTGCAAGAAAGATGATTTCATATTGAGATCCAAATATACGCTATTGGGATAGGATGGTTGCTACTAGCATTTGAAGAAGAGGCGCGGTGGTGCGAGAAGGAAGGGAGGCGGAGGTTATCGATGGAGCTCGGCGTCGCTTCCGGACGTGGCGGCGGCGTGGATGGAGAGTAGAAGCGGAACGGAGTGTTTCATGTTGAGGGGATTCCGGCGGGGCTGCCGCGACTGCAGACTCTCCGCGTAGGTATGGCTACTACGATGGAACTTCTGAATGGTCATTATTATGTGATGATTTTGGTGAGCTTTATTGACGCTGATTGTTGATTGAGCAGTGACTCAGTGAGTTGAGCTATATTGTGGTAAATTATTTGGTGTTCAATTGATAATGTTGCAGTGTGTAGACCAATTTTGAAGGTTCAAAATGGCTTGCGTTTATTATGTATTATTTACAGAAAGTTCACACGATGTCAGGAAAACAATACGAGACAGTATTCTGAAAGCTGGTATTTTTGTTTTAGGTGAATGGATGAAAGTTTCAGTATAAAAGAAAAGAAAGACGAAGAAAATGAGAATATTTTCTGTTTGTAGACAGGTCTCCATAAATAAACAGTTCAATTCTACACTTAATAACTGTTCACTGAAATTTAGGAACAATTTTGTTCAGCAGGTTCCAATAAATAAAACTAAGAAATCACATAACTTCAGAAAGGAAAGAAAGAGTAAGGGAAGTAAGATGAAGTATCAGTATCCCACCTTGGAATTCTGGGGACACGCAAAGGTGTATCCTTGGGGAAACTTTTTACTGATGATCCGCTCCAAATTCATTTAACAAAGGAACCATTGATTGAAGAGCACAGGATTAAACCCTAAACCCTTAAACCCTTAACCCTTAACCCTGTACTCTTCAACCAATGGTTCCTTTGTTAAATGAATTTGGAGCGGATCATCAGTAGAAAGTGAAACATTCAAACCTCATAAGAAGAACATTGGAAAAGGGTTCCTGTGGTAATCTAAGAATAGGGAGTTATTGCTCAGGGGAGACATTGCCAGTCCAATCTGATAAAAAAAATTCCAATAAAATTTAGTCAGTACAAATATCTCAAGTTCACAACTAAGTAACCAGTTGAAGGGCAATACGTGGGCTAAATAATACAAATATTAACAAAAAAAAGTACTCGTTGTAAAAATGGATCTATGCTCTAATAATAAGAGTGAGTGCTACCTAAGCACCAAAAATTGATACTAAAACCTACAGACAACAGTTGTGGATAAAAACCATATACCTTGTTTAAGGTGTAAAGATTAGCATAACAGTAATCCGCATAGTATGAAAATACTGGGTTGAATACATTAGTCCATTGGGCAGGTGTGGCCATGTGTTTTGTTGGCTGTCTTTCAGGTTTGCTTTCATCATCCACCAAATCCAACCAGCCACCTATAAATGTAAATAAATAAATAACCAAATGATTAATATATAGTACAAGAGCAAAGATGACTGAGGTCAACTTGTACAATGCATGGTTCAAAACATCCACATTCCCTCTGATATTTAATTAGCGAACAGGTAACAAAATACAGACCTAAATCAGCAGGAAATAAGTATAATCTTAAGGGAATTGAACAGCCATTGTATGAAAGGCAGAATTAACACCGATTTTGGTCTTCTGAAAATATAAGTAGCATAAAATTGGTCCAATGACAAGTACTGGTCACTCAAAGCAACCGATTTAATGTTTAAAATGACATGAAGAACTATTTTGAAATTAGAGGATCAAATCAAACTAATGACACTTGTGCCCTTGGAGGAGCAATAGATGTTTACTCCAAAAGTCAATTGAAAGTGTACATGAGAAACAAACCTGTTTTAAGAAAACATGAAGCTGAGATGTGAATCAGGATCAACAGTAACCTCAAAGGAGGAATAAAGATATTGTTAAGCATGTTCTGGAATGAGGTAACAATTCCCACTTCCTTGTACACATTGTACAACCTTGGATGCTGCAAGACAGATTTTATAACAAATATATCAATAGACAAATGACAACATTACAATCAGTGTGCAAATTAAGCCAGAAAATATTTTACTCAAACTCATAATCTAAATTAGAAAACAGTAAAAAAACATGAAAAAAAATTATGATATGGAGCTGAAAGCTATGATATTGAAAATGAGCAAATCAGACGGTATGAATTAATGCATGAAAACTAAGTGAAACTAAAAACAAATCCTCATTATAAATTGTGATAAAAACTGATCTGTGATTTAAGCAAATAAAAAAGCTAGAAAATACCTGAATTAACCAAACAACATTCTCACTGTACAGATCATTATTCACTATCCAACTAGCTAATTGGTCCCATTCACTTTGCTTCCTACCATATATTGATATTCTATATTCAGCCATCTGCAAATAAATTAGGTAAGGAAAGACATACGTTAACAAGCATCTAGGAGGGAATAAGCCTAACAAAACAATGATAAAGAAATGGAAAATAAATATCAACAAAAAAAAAAAACTCATCCCGCTACATGGGAAAATGGGAAATCATCATAAAACCAAAAAATACAAAATTCTATTTTTTAAATAAATAAGAATAAGAAAGGATGCTTCATCCAGCTGCTGCTAGTTCACAAAAATTAAGAGCCTGAATTATAATTTGAAAAGAAAAATGTCATGAATAAAAATGCTAAAGACTTAATTTAAACAGATTGGCCAATAATAATAGAAAAAATAAATTTAAGTAGACCTTTCCTTAATATAAAATAATCAAAGTTGTATTTAAAAAATATTAGGACACTGGACACACATAGGAAAAAAGCAGGAAAAAAAAAAAAAAACCAACTATGCTCAGTTGGTCACCTGCCTTTTCATGGAAAAAATTGAAAAAAGCAAACCTACATGCTTATAGCAAAGCCAAGTTTACAAAAACTATATACAAAATAGCATAGTAAGAAACTTGTCCATGTTGATTTTAATACCTGAGGAAAAGCACCTAGGAAACCAATACCTAAAAGAGTTTAAATTAAATTAATTCAAAATTAAATTAATTCAAAATTAAATAAATAAATGAAGTGTTCTACTTGAATTTTAGAATTTTATATGTTGTTTTAGGTTGTAACATGACAGGATATGGGAAAGCACCTGATATTTACTGGCAGCGAGATCAAAAAACACTTGCTTTGTCAGCTCTCCAAGGAAACAACCTATTTAATGCAAGACAATAGTTTGGGCGCTTGTAAGTAAAGATGATAAAACTGAATCAATCACCACAGATCATAATAATAAACTCCAGCATGAATGCCGAAACATTTTGTCAATAGCCCCATGTTATTACTTTGCAAGACATTCTTATTTCCTTCTTGAACTAATTCTTAATCCATAGGTAGGATTGCTTTTGACAACAATCTAAAACTGCAAGTAGATATAGCTCTTATAAAACCAACATAATAAGTTCAACAACCAAAATAAAGCAAATTAATATAGATCAAGTAGGCTTGAAAATATATTCTTGAAACTCATTCAACTAGCATCTAACCAACTTTTTTTTATCCAATTTTGTATGATATGGCTTGGTGAAATTAGACAGCTACTAACAAGTTTCAATGTTTCGCAGCACATGAGGGTTTTTTTCCTTTTCTGTACAGCAACTGTTGTCAGATGAACTTTATTTTAGCATGTTATATAAAATCCTTATTTGAAGTAGAATGTAACAAGCAAAGAGACTCCAAAAAGCCAATAGGTTTTCTGCCATTGTGACTAGTTATAAGTAAATAAATAAGTGAATTACACAGGACTTCAAAATGTATAATACTAAACCCTAAACACTAAAATAAATGTATAATTCTGAAAGGAAGTTACCTTGAATGAGATTATCCTGCTTTAGGAATATCTCCTTGAGCGTACTTTGACCACAAGGATTCTATTTAAGATTGAACTTGTCAAAACGATGAAATGTACTGTTGTCTGCGTGGACGTCCAAAAGGTCAACATTGAGGTCATATCTGTAAAACATATGTTCAAAAATCAGATTAACTTACAGAAGCTTAATGCTACCAACTTCAGTAATAAATTATGATAATAATAGAAACTACAGAATAAGATCTTACCCAGTCTAATCCAAACTCTCAAAAACTTCTTTTAAGGTCAGATATGTCCCATGTCTAAATATTACAACCTGGACAAGTTAAGATTATTCAGAGTCATAATCTTTCTAAAAAACAATTCACAAGATATTAATAATCAAAATGGTGTAATAAAAGGCATTTGGTATTGACTTCTGCAATGATGATAATCAGTTGATCATTTTAAGTATCCTGAATGTCGCAAGTATTGCAGCAGTATTATCTATCCCATTCATATGTTGAATTAGCATACTAAAAAGTTATTCAATACTCAATCCAAATTTCTCTGTTTGTAGAAAAAATTACTTCATATCACATATCAAGAGATTTAAGTATCTTAATTGTATTACTTATGACAATGGAGAAATAAAGGATCATGTACACTGTAAGATTCAAACGTGTTAGTCAAAACAGAAGTGTGTTTTGGGCTTCATATGCAACAAAAATGTACCTTTAAAACTTAAATGTAAATTTTATCACATTCCCATTAAACCAGCTACATTGTATGAAACAGAGTGTTGGATGATAAAAGGTGGACACAAACATAAGCTTAGTATGACCGAAATGAAGATGCTTATACGGATTAAGAAATGAGGACACAAACAGAGTGTTGGATGAGTAGCCATACTTGAATTGATAGAATAAAAAATAAGGACATGAAAGAGAAAGAAAAAGTGGTGCCTATTGTTGAAAGAGGGTGGAACTCGCCTTAGATGGTTTGGATATGTGGGGAGAAGACCAGCAGAGCATCTAGTTATGAGAGTATATCGGATGGAAAATATACCACTGGTAAGGGGGAAAAAAAACTTAAGAAGGCTTTGAATGAGGTTATCAAGAGAGATGTACTATCATGGTAACATAGATTGTTCCAAAGAAAAAAGTTGCTTGATTTATGATTTATCTATTTAGCCTTAAGGAAAATCATGTTACAACAGGATGACAAAGAGATCTGAACATCACCTCATCAGGCTCTTTCCTCAGCTTTGATTTTATGAACCTTAAAAGATGTTTCTGATTCATGCATGCTGAGTGATGGACATGTGTATCAACTTTCCTAACATTATAGAAGTCTCGATGTGGAGCAAATTTTTTGAGCAAGAAATTCCCTCTCAGCATTTAGCATCAAATGAAGATTGAATTTCTGCATGCAAAATGCAAAGAAAAATGTCAAACAACCACATGATTCCAATCTTCAATTTAAATACACTTTATTAGTTATATCCAGCATGTTCAAGATGCTCTTACTTGTTCTAGAAGATTAAGCCGATGATGGCATAAAGTTCTGATATACCCTGCTGCTATGACTTGAAGTATTTGACGAAGATCAGTGAAAAATGTAGTTGCATCGGCAACAGGGAAAAGCTCATCTTTGTCTGCAATTTGTAAGCAGGAACGCTTAAGAATACCAGCTAGAGTGGTAAAATCATTTTTAAAAAAAAATATATATATTACATGAAAGAAAGTTACTCTCCTTAGCTACTTACCGTCTCTATCTGGATATACATAAATAACCCCATCTTGCATTTCAAAGTAATGCTATAGGACAAGAGATAATGCTCATTTAATCAGAGGACATAAACTAGGATATCAAGTTTCACATGTGGAAATCTAGAAAATAATAAAAATGGAAAGAACTCATCTCAGACTTTCCTTCAGGGGTGTAAAAGAATGGATCTGGGTTAGATATAATTTCTTTCTCCCATGAAGCAATAGCTTCCTTAAAAACATATCTTTTTCTCATTTCAAGGCATTCTTGAAGAACCACATAGGCTTCAACTTCATCAGGTGATGGAGACTCTAAACAGCAATAAAAAATCATTATAATTTGCTATAGGGTTATATAAATTCCATAAGAAAACCCACTTAAAGTAATTTATCACACTCAAGATAATAAGCAATATTTCATACCAAGAGGAGTGATTTCAGTCGAGCAAAAACTTCTTGTTCTGATTCCTTCCTCAGGATGTCAGCTGCTATTGGTTTAGGCTGCACACCATGCAGATCACCACAAACACTATGTGATCTGGTCATACTTGAAGCTGCAATTGCCATTTGCTCTCCATTGGCATTAACATGATCAGGTAAAGACTCATATGGGTTTTTACCTTCTGGCCCCTGCATACATTTTAACATCCAAACGCTTTACTTTAGCAGACATTGAACATTACATCGTCTGAGAATTGAAGTCTAGTTAAAGAGTAACAGGAAAAAAGAAGGTAATTCCAACCAAGGGAGAAGCAAAAATATGTAGTAATTGTCCTACATCACGTGGTGTAATATAGGACAAGGATTCTTATCCTATAAACAGAAAACTTTCTTCTATATAGAGTATAAATAAATGCTAAACACAATGGCAAAAAGTGCATAACAAACTTACAACATTGCCACTTGTACGCAGATATGTTGTATCAAGTTTAACACAGTCTCCCAAATTATCATCATCATCTGATCCGTCTCTGCTTTCAAAAGCGCTAGCACTTAGAACAGGAGATTTGGAAGAAGTTGGTCTTAAAAGACTTCTCTTAAAGGAACCAGACTCTGCTGATTTTCCTGTAAGGAAATATCTTAGTCAGTAAAAAGAAAAAAGAACAAAAAAATGAAAAAAAGGGGGGGGGGAGGGGTAGTAAAGAACCCTTTTCTGTGACAGGTGGTCTAGAGCATCAGAAATACAGTATACAGTATAAAGCCAAACACACTGGCAACAAAAGATGAATGCTCCTCACTCCACACCTCTACACCTCTACACCTTCAACACCATATATTGATGCTAAAGGTTTATCCTACAAAATTTGCAGGGCAAAACACAACAAACAATTATAAGTAAATCTCAATTCTGGGGACACGCAAAGGTATATCAGTAGGAAATACATTTGCGTTTCCTTAGGGAAACAGTGATCTTTGAAAAACTGTCTAGCTGACAAAGCTCCGCCATTCTCTGTTGTGGACGCATATCAACAATCGAATGTTGCACCTGAAGTGAAGTAACACTGAGAATCGCGCACCATCAAACTATTAGAATAAACGAGAAAAAAAAAAAAACAAAAATGCACTTGGATTTACCTGATTGCTTACAACAGGAATGTCATTTTCTAGAATAATTTGTAATCTCTCTGTATTAAAATTTGTCAAAGCCACTGTCTTGATCCTACCTGTACAGAGCTAACTGAAGTAGTTTGATCAAATCATGTGATATGAACTTACTAAAGGACCATTAACCGCAGCTCAGAAACAAAACTAACCTTCATCTTTCAAATCTGTGAGGTGTTTTAGTGCATCAAGGTAGCCAGGATTTGAATAGTCCCACCTAAAGACAATAGAGATAGAGTAATACATTTAGATAATAAGAATGAATTACTCATTTCAACAACAGAATATAAAGATAGATAGATGACCCTTCACGTCAGAAAATGTTGATGGCTGAGTCTGCCTCAATTTAAGAATTGTAAAATGAACAATCTAGCACACTGAGTGGTAGTCAGAACTCAGAAAGTCACTTGAGAAAAGATTAAATACCAATGAAACTGAAGCATGTCCAAGGAATCCACATCCATTCTCTTCCTAGAAACATTAATGCTGTCACTGACAAAGCTTCTTGTCATCTTAACTGGTGGCGGTACCTATTTAGTGAGACTGCAATAAGTGATAAAATGACTAAGACAATGATACCTTCGTTTATTGAATCGCCAATATACCATTGTATAGTAGGATGCATATAATGAAACATAATACACTAGCCAAATACAAAACTCAATTTGTGCTTTCTTCAAGCCAAAAAGGACTTGGGAGTAGAATATCAAGTCACATAACAAACTTACCCTCTGACCTTCTCCAAGAATTCTGGTGGACGCCCATGACGAACTCGGTTAATGAAAATGCCATATAGATCTTCAGCAGGCCCATCTGCAAAATCCAAAGAACACCAACATGAGAAAAAAAGAGTCCTCATCACAAAAAGCACCAGATGTTTGGAGAATTCACATCCATAACATCTATAATGATCGATTGATCAAAATCCAAATTAACATGATCAACCAATCAACAGCACCGAGTTGCATACATATATCAGCCATATCAAAAGTGGTTAACCCAGAATCAGCATATCTAAGCATAGCATCAACAGCACCATCCCTATCAATTCTTCCCCACCCGCCACTCGTCTGCCACATCCCATTAACAACGCGACATATATCCAACGCATCCTTCCCATTCTTGACAACAATCCTTTGCTTATCCTCTGTTAGCAGTAGCACATAAACACACATGCTTGTATCTCCTAGCCGTTGCTGTTCCATTCCCAGTGAAAGTAAATTTGGTCAAAGGAAGCCGCATCAATAGCTCAGACATTTCCAGATTGCTTCAGTGACTATAGCAGTATCCTCAGGCTTCAGCACTCAGCAGGAATATGAAATAGGTAAGTTCCTTTTAAGTAACTTGTTAACTTCTAACAACTAAGCACAAATATAGCCACATGATATAGAACAGTTTCAAAGCGTTGCCATATCAGCATGCATATCACTTATTTTGAGTAAATACGTCCTGATATTCGCGTAAATACTCAATGTAATCCTCAAGATCCCGATTTTCCTATTATAGTCCTCCAAATAGAGCTTCGAATACTCAAAGTGATCCCTGAACATATTTCTAGTGATGAGTCATCACCGGAACGCTGATGTGGCTTCTGTTTTGCCACGCTGGAGGGGTTCAATAGCTATATGAGCTGGCCAATTTTCAATTTGTATCCAAGTTGGTCCTCCTTTTATATTTAACCCTAAATCCCCAAATCATAAACTTCATATCTTCTTCTTGTTCATCGCACTCTCTTCATTCCACAGCAATCAATTTCCATTGCCGAATTGAAGAATGTGGTGAACGGCAGTGAAGCTTTGATGGCAAGAATGTCTGATAAAGATGGCATTGATTCTGTGATGTTGGGTTGGTCGTTTGATGAAGTAGACGAGGATACAGTTGATTCCCAGATAGAAAGAGATATACTTGACAAGTTATGACCTCACGCTAATTTGAAATAGTAACGGATCGAGGGTTACATAGGTACAAGATTTTCAGATTGAGTGGGACATTCTTCCTACCACAATATCACCAAAATATCAAATAGTGCTCATCTTGACAACCGGGCTGAAGGTTTTAAAATAATCCACTCCAGCAGTTTGAGTGAATTCTTGAGCAACTAGTTTGGCTTTATGTCTATTTATACTCCCATCAGAGTTTAATTTAAGCTCAAACACCTATTTACATCCTACTGATCTCTTTTCATTGGACAATGTGGTAACTGACCAAGTCTGATTTTTTTGTAAGACAGCAAGTTCTACATTGATTGTATTCTGTCATATCTTGTTATTGATAGCCTCAGCATAGGATCTAGGTTCTATGTGTTTAGGTTGTGATGTGAGAGTGATAGACAACTCAAAAAAAAGAATGGTAGGAAGTTGAATTTTCAAAATAATCTTGTGCAAATTGTTGAGAATTATCAATTGTGTTAGTAAAGTTTGATTCATAGAAGTTATATGAAAAATTCAAGTTATTGTTGTGCAGCTCATATGAGGTAGTCATGCATTGAAAATCCTGTAAGTATGTAAGTTTTCTCTTTTTCCTTAATGATATTCTAATATCATTTAATTTAAGGTTGTGATATGTGTGCAGCATTGTTGGTGTGATTAATATATTCATATTATGATTTATTTTAAATATCTAATACATTCATCACATATATTTTAAAAATTCTGCTATGCATTGTGTTCTGTCCAAGGAGTGCCGAGGTCGATGAACCTTCCCGAACAGTTGCACGGTCCTTGAGTTGAGCATGATGTCGCTCAGGAATTGTTGCAAGTGAACCTCGATGCTCTGGAACACGGCGGCGGGAGCACCTGCAAAAAGGACTCCGACGCTCAAGTAAGTGAGTGAGCAATGAGAGATGAAAATAATAAAATTGAAAAGAGTTATGTGACCTGGGTTTTCATAGGGTGTTCAGTTCGGTTTTATAGACGTGTGATATGTCTGTTCCGATATCTTTGGTTTGTGCAGAAGTGTGATTAGGTTTGGGTAGTGGGTTCTATTATTGTGGCTAACGGTCGCGAGATGATGCTGACTCACAAGCGTGTTTAGTCAATGATTTTCGTTATGGTTCTTTTGTTCCCAGGCTTTAAGGTCGGACTTTGTTATGATCTTGGTTCCGTGTATAGCGGGTACACATCATATGGTGATACACTTGTAATCACATATGGACCTTTCCACCGGGATTTCAATTTTTCGGGAAATAATCTGAGCCTAGAATTAAACAGCAGAACTTTCTGCCCTGTCTCAAAGACTCTGGATGACAGTTTCTTATCATGCCATCTTTTTGCTTTCTCTATGTAAATTTTTGCATTCTCGAAAGCATTGAGTCAGAACTCCTCTAGCTCATTTAACTGGAGCAATCGTTTTTCTCCAACTAACTTGGAATCAAGGTTTAGGAATCTGGTTGCCCAGTAGGCCTTATGTTCCACTTCCACTGGAAAGTGACAGGATTTTCTATACACAAGCTGGTATGGAGAGGTCCCTATAGGAGTCTTGAATGCTGTTCTGTATGCCCACAGAGCATCATGCAAGCTTCTTGCCCAATCCCTTCTACGGTTAATCACAGTCCATTCTAGGATTCTTTTAAGTTCTCTATTAGAGACTTCAGCTTGCTCATTTGTCTGTGGATGATATGGAGTGACCACCCTGTGGCTAACTCCATATCGAACCAAAGTAGAGTAAAGCTGTTTATTGCAGAAATGAGTGCCCCCATCACTGATTAGTACTCTAGGGATACCAAATCTGCTGAAGATGTGTTTCTGGAGGAATTTCAGCACTGTCTTAGTATCATTAGTGGGGGTTGCAATAGCTTCCACCCATTTGGATACATAATTCACTGCCACCAGAATATAAGTGTTTGAGTATGATGGTGGAAAAGGCCCCATGAAGTCAATGCCCCATACATCAAACAATTCAATCTCCAAGATCCCTTGTTGAGGCATGGCATAACTGTGAGGCAGATTGTCAGATCTTTGGCAACTGTCACAATTAAGTACAAACACTCGGGAGTCTTTATAGAGAGTAGGCCAGTAGAAGCCACATTGGAGAACTCTTATGGTTGTTCGCTCACTTCCAAAATGTCCTCCATACTGTGATCCAGGCAGTGCCAGAGGATCTTCTGTGCTTCTTCTTTAGGCACACATCTACGGATTACTCCGTCTGCACATCTCTTGAAGAGATATGGTTCATCCCAAAGATAGTACTTTACATCAGTAATCAATTTCTTTGATTGCTGCCTACTGTACTCTTTGGGAATGTATCTCACTGCTTTGTAGTTTGCAATGTCTGCAAACCATGGCACTTCCTGGATGGCAAAGAGTTGCTCATCTAAAAAATTTTCAAAGATCTCAATAAGAGGGAGGGACGTCCCTTCTACTGGTTCTATTCGGGACAGGTGATCTGCTACTTGGTTCTCTGTCCCTTTTCTATCTCTTATTTCTATATCAAACTCTTGTAGAAGCAACACCCATCTGATGAGTCTGGGTTTTGAATCCTGCTTCGTGAGTAGATATTTAAGAGCAGCATGGTCAGTGTACACAATCACTTTTGATCCTACTAAATAGGATCTAAACTTGTCAACGGCATAAACCACTGCAAGTAACTATTTTTCTGTGGTTGTGTAGTTTTTCTGTGCGTCATTTAAAATACGACTGGCATAGTAAATGACGTGCAGAAGCTTGTCATGCCTTTGTCCCAATACTGCACCAATGGCATGGTCACTGGCATCACACATCAGTTCAAATGGTAATCTCCAGTCTGGTGTAGAGATGACTGGTGCTGTGACCAGCTTAGCTTTCAGAGTCTCAAATGCCTGCAGACACTCCTTATCAAAGATAAATGATGTGTCAGCAGCTAGTAGATTACTCAGAAGTTTGGCGATTTTTGAAAAATCTTTTATAAACCTCCTATAGAATCCTGCATGCCCCAGAAAAGCTTCTGATTGCCTTAACATTGGCAGGTAGTGATAATTTTTCAATTACCTCTACCTTAGCTTGATCCACCTCTATTCCCTTGTTCAAAATTTTATGCCCAAGGACAATTCCTTCAGTCACCATAAAGTGACATTTCTCCCAATTTAAAACCAGGTTAGTCTCTTAGTATTTCTTTGGAACAAGTGCTAGATGGTCAAGACAGGAGCTAAATGAGTCTCCAAACACTGAAAAGTCATCCATGAAGACTTCCAGAAATTTTTTCACCATATCAGAGAAAATAGAGAGCATGCACCTTTGAAAGGTTGCAGGTGCATTGCACAGACCAAATGACATTCTTCTGTATGCAAATACTCCAGATGGACATATGAATGTTGTTTTCTCTTGATCTTGAGGATCTACTGCAATTTGATTATAACCTGAATATCCATCCGGGAAGCAGCAGTATTCATGACCTGCTAGTCTTTCTAGCATCTGGTCTATGAATGATAAAGGAAAATGATCCTTTCTGGTAGCTGTATTGAGCCTTCTGTAATCAATACACATACGCCACCCTGTAACTGTTCTTGTAGGAACCAGTTCATTTTTTTATTATGAACCACTGTCATGCCACCCTTATTGGGGACGACTTGGACAGGGCTTACCCAGGGACTATCAAAAATAGGATAAATAATCCTAGCCTCTAGTAATTTAGTGACCTCGTTCTGCACCATCTCCTTCATGGCTGGATTCAGCCGCCTCTGTGGTTGAACCACTGGCTTGGCATCACCCTTCAATAGGATCTTGTGCATGCATCTGGCTGGACTAATGCCCTTAAGATTACTGATGGACCACCCAAGAGCTGTCTTGTGTGTCCTTAGCACTTGAATTAGTGCTTCCTCTTCCTGTGGCTCTAAGGTAGAGCTTATGATTACAGGGAAGGTATCACCTTCTCCCAAAAATACATATTTCAGGGATGGTGGTAATAGTTTAAGCTCGGGTTTGGGAGGTTTTTCCTCTTCCTGAGGGATTTTCAGAGGTTCTATTATTCTCTCTGGTTCCTCCAGATCAGGCTGAGCATCTTTAAAGATATCCTCTAGCTCTGATTCGAGGCTTTCAGTTATATTGACCTCTTTTACCAGAGAGTCAATAATATCAATGCTCATGCAGTCGTTTGGGGTGTCTGGATGCTGCATAGCTTTGACAACATTCAAGTTAAACTCGTCCTCATTGACTCTCAGGGTCACTTCCCCTTTTTGGACGTCAATGAGGGTTCGTCCAGTTGCTAGGAAAGGTCTTCCTAGAATGAGAGTTGCACTCTTGTACTCCTCCATTTCCAGCACCACAAAGTCAGTGAGAAAGGCAAATGGCCCAACCTTGACAATCATGTCTTCAATTACGCCTGATGGGTATTTAATGGAGCCATCAGCAAGTTGGAGACATATCCGGGTTGGTTTAACTTCATCAGTCAACCTAAGCTTTTTGATAGTAGCTACAGGTATTAGGTTAATACTTGCCCCAAGATCACATAGAGCTTGTTTGGTACAGGTACCTTCTAATGTACATGGTATCATAAAGCTTCCCGAATCTTTAAGCTTCTCAGGTAAGCTTTTCACAATGATTGCACTGCATTCTTCAGTGAGGTAAACTTTCTCAATTTCCCTCCAATCCTTCTTATGACTTAAGATCTCTTTCATGAACTTAGCATAAGAGGGTATTTGCTCAAGTACCTCTGCAAACAGAATTTTTATCTCAAGAGTCCTGAGATAGTCTGCAAAGCGGGCAAATTGCTTATCCTGTTCCTCTTGGCGGAGTTTCTAAGGATAAGGCATTTTGGCTTTGTATTCCTCAACTTTAGTTGCTACAGGTTTATTGCCTACAGCCGTGGGTTGAGAAGCCTTCTTAGAGGAGTTGCTATCAGCACTTGTATGTGTCTGATCCCCACTGGTGTTTGAATACCAGGGGTGGAAGTTGGAGTGACGTTAGACGCCAACTCCTTACTTGTTTTTGGCGTCTGAATGCCAGACCTAAGCTTCCTTTGGGCGTTCAATGCCAGTTCCTTGCTTATTTCTGGCGTTGGACGCCAGGACTGAGTATGGGTTATGCATTCAACGCCATCTTTCCACCCATTTTCTGGCGTTTGAGCGCTAGAATTATTCCTCTCTGGGCTTTGACTGTCCTCAGAGGGATTTTGGATAGCATTATGTTCATTTCTTGGCTTTCTGCTGCCTTGAAGTGAGGTATTTAATATTTTTCCACTTCTTAATTGAACTACTTGGCATTCTTCTGTTATTTGTTTTGATAACTGTTGTTCTGTTTGCTTCAATTGCACTTCCATATTCATATTAGCCATTCTTGTTTCTTGCAATATCTCCTTGAATTCGGCTAGCTGTTTTGTTAGAAAATATAATTGTTGATTAAATTCAGTAACTTGTTCTGCAGGACTTAGTTCAGCAGTTACTGTTTTAGCCTCTTCTTTCATGGAAGGTTCACTGCTTAAATACAGATGCTGATTTCTAGCAACTGTATCAATGAGCTCTTGAGTTTCTTCAATTGTCTTTCTCATGTGTATTGATCCACCAGATGTGTGGTCTAGAGAAATCTGAGCTTTCTCTGTATGCCCATAATAAAAGATGTCTAAGTGCACCCACTCTGAAAATATTTTAAAGGGGCATTTTCTTAGCATCTCTCTGTTTCTCTCCCAGGCATCATAAAGGGATTCATTATCTCCTTGTTTGAAGCCTTGGATGCTCAGCCTTAGCTGTGTCATCCATTTTGGAGGAAAATAGTGATTTCGGAATTTTTTGACAGCTGTTTCCATGTCTTTATGCTGTCCTTAGGTTGGTTATTTAACCACCTCTTAGCTTGGTCTTTTACAGTAAATGGAAACAGTAACAATCTGTAGACATCCTGATCTACTTCCTTATCATGTACTGTGTCAGCAATTTGTAAAAATTGTGCCAGAAACTCTGTAGGTTCTTCCTGTGGAAGACCGAAATACTGGCAACTTTGTTGCACCATGATAATGAGCTGAGGGTTCAACTCAAAGCTACTGACTCCGATGGAGGGTATACAGATACTACTCCCGTATGAAACAGTAGTGGGGTTAGCATATGACCCCAGAGTCCTTCTGGACTGTTTATTTCCACTTAGGTCCATGATGGAGAAAGGGAGATGATGTGGATTTAGTTTATTTATTTTATTATATTAAAAAAATTATTTTCGAAATAATAAAATAAAAAAATTAAAAACAAAAAAACGAAAAATAAAAAATATAAAACAAAAAATAAAAAATTTGAAAATATTTTATGAAGATTTTGAAAAAGTGAGGAGAGAGAAAGTGGTTAGGATATTTTTGAAAAAGATATGATTTGAAAAATTTTGACCAAGTCAACCCAAGTAATTCGAAAATTATGAGAAATTAAAGGAAAATATATTTTTTATTTTTTGAATTTTATGATGAAAGAGAAAAACACACAAAAGACACAAGGCTTAAAAATTTTTAGATCTAATGCTCCTTGTTTTTCGAAAATTTTGGAGGAAAAACACCAAGGGACACCAAACTTCAAAAATTTTAAGATCAAAACACAAAGAAGACTCAAGAACACTTTGAAAATTCACAAGAACAACAAGAACAAAAGAAAGAACACTAAACTTAAAATTTTTTTAAAAACCAAATTAAACTTTCGAAAATTAAAGAAAATTAACAAGAGAACACCAAACTTAAAGTTTGGCACAAGATTCAATCAAAGAAAAATTATTTTTGAAAAAGATTTTAAAAAGAAGATGCCCAATTACCAAGAACATAAACCAACGCTCTAGCCAATTGGGCTATAAATGTAATGTGTTTTAAAGAGGTATTTTTTATAACTAAAAATAAATATTTTGAAAATGCACAAGGAAAACACGAAAAACATAGAGAATAGGAAAAACCAAAGATTAAACAAGAAAAATTGACAAGAACAATTTGAAGATCGAGGAAAAATAAAGAGCATGCAATTCGAAAATTGAAAGACAAAGACAAGCATGCAATTGACACCAAACTTACAACAAGACACTAAACTCACGAAAAACTAACAATTAATAAAGAAAAATATTTTTTTTTGAAGAAAAAATTTTAAAAAGGAATAATAGAAAATGCTATTATAGTGACTCTAAACCAAAAAGATAAAATTTTCCTAATCTAAGCAACAAGATTCACTGTCAGTTGTTCAAACTCAAACAATCCCCGACAACAACGCCAAAAACTTGGTGCACGAAATTGCAATCACACTTTTGCAATCCGCACAACTAACCAGCAAGTGCATTGGATCGTCTAAGTAATACCTTACGTGAGTAAGGGTCGAATCCCACGGAGATTGTTGGCTTGAAGCAAGCTATGGTTATCTTATTTATCTTAGTCAGGATACCAATTATAGTTATCAATTGACTTGCAAATAAACAAGAGAGCATGGATTAAATAATACTTATTATGTAGTAATGGAGAATATGTTGGAGTTTTGGAGATGCTTTGTCTTCTGAATTCCTGTAACATAATGCTTTCTCACTTTCATAAATGCAAGGCTCCTTCCATGGCAAGATGTATGTAGAGCATCACTATTGTCAATGGCTACTTCCCATCCTCTCAGTGAAAATGGTCCAAATGCTCTGTCACAACCTGTCAGTTCTCGATCATGTCGGAATAAGATCCCTTGATCCTTTTGCGTCTGTCACTACGTCCAACACTCACGAATTTGAAGCTCGTCACAGTCATCCAATCCCAGAATCCTACTCGGAATACCACAGACAAGGTTTAGACTTTCCGGATTCTCAAGGATGCTACCAATGGATTCTAGCTTATACCACGAAGATTCTGATTAAGGAATCTAAGAGATACTCATTCAATCTAATGCAGAACAGAGGTGGTTGTCAAGCACACGTTCATGGATTGAGGAAGGTGATGAGTGTCACGGATCATCACCTTCTTCATAGTGAAGCGCGAATGAACATCTTAGATAGGAACAAGTGTATTTGAATGGAAAACAGAAATAATTGCATTAAGTCATCGAGACACTGCAGAGCTCCTCACCCCCAACAACGGAGTTTAGAGACTCATGCCATCAAAAGGTACAAAATTCAGATCTAAAAATGTCATGAGATACAAAATAAGTCTCTAAAAGTTGTTTAAATACTAAACTAGTAGCCTAGGTTTATAGAAAATGAGTAAACTAAGATGGATAGTGCATAAATTTATTTCTGGGGCCCACTTGGTGTGTTCTGGGGCTGAGACTTAAGTTTCTCACATGCCTGAGCTGTTTCTGGAGTTGAACGCCAGGTTGTAACTTATTTCTGGCATTGAACTCTAACTTGCAACCTATTTCTGGCGCTGAACACCAGACTACAACATGGAACTGGCGTTAAACGCCAGTTTACATCATCTATCTTCGTGCAAAGTATAGACTATTATATATTGCTAGAAAGCCTAGATGTCTACTTTCCAACCCAATTGAGAGCGCGCCAATTGGACTTCTGTAGCTCCAAAAAATCCATTCCGAGTGTAGGGAGGTCAGAATCCAACAATATCAGCAGTCCTTTTTCAGCCTAAATCAGATTTTTGCTCAGCTCCCTCAATTTCAGCCAGAAAATACCTGAAATCACAGAAAAATACACAAACTCATAGTAAAGTCCAGAAATATGAATTTTGCTTAAAAACTAATAAAAATACATTGAAAACTAACTACAACACACTAGAATCTACATGAAATTACCCCCAAAAAGCGTATAAAATATCCACTCATCATGGATGGTACTGTAGAGGATCATGGCGAGAATATTCTGCCTGCTTAGTTTTTAGCATTTGCTTTTGTAATTAATCTTGTGACTGGTAGTTTTATTTCTTTTTGGATGTTAGACTTGATCGGTTTGATCTTGGATTTGTTTCTTTTGGTGCCGACCTTTGTTTGGTCGTTTGGATATTGATATTGTTTGCTTTTGGCAATTTGTATTTGCGACTTATGCAAGAGAAGTAGGGTTTTATGTTTTTGTGTAGTTGTAGTTTTTGCATGAAACTAGAATTGTTGATTGCAGATTTGAATAGTTTGTTAATTGTTAGATTCAATCTATTGGGCGTCCGGCCTCATTAAAACCCACCTTAGGCAAAATATTCTTTTTTGGGAAAAAAGCTCTAAGAGGAAAAAAGAGTACCTTCATTCGCGAATTTGTACAAGTTAGGATCTATACATCTTTAGAGAGGAAATATTCCAATTTCCTGGTATTGGGTTGCCTTATAGTGTTTGGAGCTGGTAAGCCCCCATTCCAAGCACTTTAACTACTCAGAATGGTCCTTCCCAATTTGCGGCGAGCTTTCCAAGCAAAGGAGGTCGCCTGGCTTCATCTATTCATCTGAGTACTAGGTCTCCTTCGGAAAAAGTCCTCGGTATTACCTGTGAATTGTGTTTTCTCTCAGCCATTTGTTTTTTAGCCCTTTGTTTGATGGCTGGATTTCCCTGTCTTCTTTAGCCAGATCGAGCTCAGTGTTCCTTGCGTTTATGTTGTTCTGGTCATTGTATAGCTCGGTTCTCAATGTGGGAATTCCGACCTCTACGGGGATTAATGCTTCTAATCCATAGAAGAGTTTGAATGGTGTTTCACCCATGGTGGTTTGTACTGTTGTGTTGTAGCTCCACAATATTTCTGGGATTAGTTCTGCCTATTCTCCCTTTGCATTATCGAGCTTTTTCTTTATTGCCTACAATATAACTCGGTTAGCAGCCTCGGCTTGCCCATTGGTTTGTGGGTGTTCGACCGAGCTAAAATGATGTTGAATATTAAAGTTTTTTAGGAATGAGCCAAGCTTATTATCTGTAAATTGTCTACCATTGTCTGATATTATATCCATTTGTATGCCAAATCGACATATAATTTTTTTCCATATGAAAGATCGTACCTTTTCGCCTGTTATTCTTGCTAATGGCTGTGCTTCTATCCATTTTGAGAAGTAGTCTATCAATACTAACAGAAATTTTACCTGACCTGGCGCTGTTGGGAATGGGCCGAGAATATCGAGCCCCCATCTGTGGAAAGGCCAGCTTACCTCCATGCTGTGTAATACTTCGGCGGGCTTTGTAGAGATGGCTGCGTGCTTTTAACTTTTGTCACATGTCTTGACTTTTGTTATGCAGTCCCTTTTCATGGTCGGCCAATAGTATCCTGTTCGGATGATTTTTGCGGCGAGAGCTCGTCCTCCGATGTGGTTCCCACATACGCGCTTTATGAACTTCGTCCATCACCTCTTTTGCCTCATCTTTACTTAGGCATTTTAGCAATGGTTGTGAGAAACCGCACATGTATAGTTCTCCTGCTATATTCGTGTAGATACTTGCTTTTCGTCTGAAGTGTTGCGGGTTGAGGTCATTTCTGGGTATGATACCTGCATTAATGTACTCAAGGAAAGGCGTTCTCCAGTCACAGAGGTGGTTAATGCTTGTTATAGATAATAGTTCAATGCTGGATTTTTTAAGTGTGAGTTGTGATAAGGCCGACGTCTGTGTGTCTGCCCTAGTGGCGGCAAGTTTGGATAATATGTCTGCTCTAACATTTTTTTCTCTATGCACATGTAGTATAATAAACGAACTGAACTTTGAAATGAGATCATTTGCTATGAGCCAATATCGCTCAAGCAAGGGATCTTTTACCTAAAACTCTCCTCGGATTTGTTGGACCACCAAAAGGGAATAACAATGTGCTGTCAGGCTTTGTACTTGGAGGTTCAGGGCGAGCTTAAGGCCTGCTATGAGGGCCTCATACTCGGCCTGGTTGTTGCTTGCCGGGAAGTGGAACTGGAGGGATTGCTCGGCTACCACCTTGTCCCCTTCTTTTAAGATTATCCCGGCTCCGCTCCCTCCTCGGCTGGATGCCCCGTTGACATGTAACTCCCAAGGTTTGTTTTGCTCGTCTGGGGTCAGTTCTGCGATGAAGTCTACGAGGATCTGTGCTTTCAATGCTAACCTTGGTTGAAATTGGATATCGAACTCTGAGAGTTCGATAGACCATTTGGTCAGACGTCCGGCCAGTTATGGTTTCGTCAGTATTTGTCTTAATGGTCAGTTCGTTCTCACTATTACTGTGTGGCTTTAGAAGTAGGGCCTGAGTCTTCTTGCTGTTATTACTAGTGCTAAAGCTAGCTGTTCAATTCTCGGATACCATTGTTCCATTGGTTGCATGACTTTACTGACGAAGTATACTGGCTGTTGTATTTTCCCTGTCTCAATGACAAGAGCCGAGCTGATAGAATAATTAGAAACAGACAAATATAAGTATAAAGGTTTACCGACTTCTGGTCTTTACAGTACTGGTGGTGATGATAGAATGGTTTTGAGCTCGGCAAAGGCCTTCTCGCACTCTTCTGTCCATTGAAATTTCTTGTTCTTTGATATTGTTTGGAAGAAATGGTATGATCGGCTTGATGCTACTGGCAAGAATCGAGATAACGCTGCTACCTTTCCTGCCAATTGTTGTACCTCTTTTATTGTTTTAGGACTCGCCATGTTAAGTATTGCCTCACATTTTTCAGGGTTTGCTTCAATTCCTCGCGTGGTCAGCATGAATCTGAGGAATTTGCCTCCTTGTACCCCGAAAGCACATTTCTCTGGGTTGAGTCTCATATTGTATGCTCGAACCTGCTCGAAAACCTCCCTGAGGTCATCGCAGTGTGACTTTTCTTGAGTGGTCTTTGCGACCATATCATCCACATAGATTTTCATGTTCCGACCTATTTGATGACGGAATACTTTGTCCATCAATTGTTGGTAGGTTGCACATGCATTCTTTAGACCAAATGGCATTACTCTATAACAAAAATTTCCGTGTTCAGTTATAAATGCTGTCTTGCTTTGGTCTTCTGGATGCATAAGGATCTGGTTGTACCCAGAGTATGCATCCATGAAGCTCAAGCTTTTGAAACCTGATGCATTGTCCACGAGTTTATCAATGCATGGTAAAAGATAAGCATCTTTAGGGCATGCCTTGTTTAAATCTGTAAAGTCGATGCACATGCGCCATTTACCTGAGTTTTTTCTTACCATTACCACGTTTGAGAGCCATGTGATGAAGCAAATTTCTTTGATGAAGTTGGCTTTTAGGAGCTTTCTGGTTTCTTCTAGAGCTGCCTTTGATTTTTTTACCCCGAGGTTCCTCTTCTTCGGAGCTATAGGTCGGCTTGTTTTGTTGGTGGCGAGCTTATGGCAGATAATGTTTGGATTGATACCTGGCATATCTGCTGGGGTCCAGGCAAATAAATCAGCGTTGTCTTATAGCACTTTTATGAGCTCCGACCTTTCTTTTTCTTGTAGTGCTTGACCGATGTAGGTAACCTGTTCCGGTGTTGATGTCAGCGGGACTTTGTGGAGCTCATTGGCTGGTTGAGGTCTTTCTTGGGTGTCCCCTCGGAGGTCAAGCTCGGTTAGGGATAGTATCTCATTTGTGCTATGAATCGCCTTGACTTCTTGTTGACATCTTTGATTTGCTTCCGACCCCTTCAGGCTTGTGATGTAACATTGCCGAGCTTGTTGGCGGTCTGAGTGGAGTGTCGCTATCTTTTCGCCTTGTGCCTGAAACTTATCACATAGGTGATAAGTAGATACCACTGTCCTGAACATGTTCAGAGCAGGTCTTCCGAGAATAATGTTGTAAGGACTGGGGCAGTCAACTATTAAATATTGTACATCAAGGGTTTGTGACAATGGGATTTCTCCTATTGTTGTTTTTAGCCATATGTAACCTTTAAGCGGGACCTTTTCCCTAGAGAATTCGACTAATTCTCCAGACGAGGGTTGTACAAGTTTTTCAGATATTTTCATTTTCAAAAAAGTAGAGTAAAAGAGAACATCTGCACTACTACCTGGGTCCAATAGGACTTTTCTTACCAATAGTTCGCCAGTTTGGATGGAGATTACCGCTGGATCGTCCAAGTTCGAGGCGGCCGAGCATATATCTGTTTGATTGAAAGTGATTTCGAGGTCGGGTTCGTGCTTAGTCCTCGGCTGTACCGTTCCTTCAATTGCCAGCATCGCACGGTAGCTTCAATTTTGTGCCGAGCTTGTCTCGCCTCCCCCAGCAAATCCTCCGGATATGCAGTTTATAATCCCTTTTGGTGGGATATTGTTTGACCATTTGTTGTTTTCCTTATTGCCCGAGATATGTTTACGCTCATCCCGGTCTCTGCCATTTTCTTTGTGCTTCCTTCCTTCGATATATTTGTCTAGGAGGCCTTGCCGAGCTGATCTCTCTAACAGATCCTTTGCTATCACGCATTCGTCAGTTGTATGTCTGTATTTTTGGTGGAAAGCACATTGTTTGCTTCTGTCTACAAATCGCTGGTCTTGGTAGTTCCCTGCTCTTGCTGGAGATTTTATGATTTTAGCGTTAAGTATCTCTTTAATTATCTTTTCCCTTTTTGCGTTGAACCTGGTGTAGTTGTCAAATTTTGGGGTGAGCTTGAACGACTTCCTAGAGTCTTTGTTATTCACCGACCTTATGGTTCTGTCTTCTTCCTTCATAGGTTGTCTTCTTTCCGTCCTTTCGACTTCACGGAGCTCCTCAATCTCCATCTGCCCAGCTGCCCTTTCTCGGAATTCTTCTAAGGTCTTTGGCTTAGCGACCGCAATCGTTTCCCTGAATTTTCCTGGCCGAAGACCGGCCTTAAGGGCATGTAGATGGACAGCAGGGTCCAGATCCAGTATCTCCATGGTTGCTTCTGCGAATCTGGTTATGTAGTCTTTCAAGCTTTTTTATGGACCTTGATGGATGGTGCCAAGGTAGTCTAACCCGTGTACGTATATCCGGACTACTACGAAATAGTCGATAAAGGATTTTGCCAGCTCCTCAAACGAGGAGATTGATCCTTCAGGTAATTTTGAGAACCAGAGTAATGCGGCGCCATCAAGGTAGGTGGGGAAGGCTCTGCAAAGCACGGGTTCATTGTTAGGGCCGTTAACACTTAACATGCCTGCGTTGCCTTTGATTGAGCCCTTGGAGCCATTCTCCCCATTTTTGTTGGTGCTGTTCTGAGTTGATAGTTCGGCAAGTCTTCCGACTTCAGCTTGTAGCTCGGCCATCTGGGCTAAAAGGTCGGCTTGAGTAAGTTGGTTGACTCTGTTATCGGCCATGCGGGAGGGCTGAGGAACCCTGCGTCAAAAAGAAATACAAAATGCAAATATTGAAGAAGATAATGGGGTTAGAGTAACTCTCGGGCCCACGATGGGCGCCAAATATTCCGTTCAGGGAGTGCCGAGGTCAATGAACCTTCCCGAACAATTGCTCAGTCCCTGAGTTGAGTATGACGTCGCTCAGGAATTGTTGCAAGTGAACCTCGATGCTCTGGAACACGACGGCGGGAGCACCTGCAAAAAGGACTCCAACGCTCAAGTAAGTGAGTGAGCAATGAGAGATAAAAATAATAAAATTGAAAAGAATTATGTGACCTGGGCTTTCATAGGGTGTTCAGTTTGATTTTATAGACATGTGATATGTGTGTTCCGATATCTTTGGTTTGTACAGAAGTGTGATTAGGTTTGGGTAGTGGATTCTGTTGTTGTGGCTAATGGTCGAGAGATGATGCTGACTCACAAGCGTGTTTAGTCAATAATTTCTATTAGAGTCCTGCTAGGGAGACAATGAAATATGTATACAATAGCTACAATGGGCTGTTTATTAAGCCCAATTAAAATTAAAACAGAAAATTAATCCATCAATAACCCTAATTTTTTTATGTCTGTTTAATTTATCACACCACTCAATTTTTTGATATTTTCAATTTCTCCCCAAAATCCCAAGGTCGCTGGTTGACGCCGTTTCCCTCCCCTATCAAAACCCTTTCAGTTGCTGAACATTCCCAAAGAACCGTGAGCGCCGCAACCTGCAACCCTCCCAGTCACTGAACATCCCTAAAAAATCGTGAGGACCACAACCTGCAACTGTGATGAAATTCTCCTTTACGTTGATACAATCAAGATTATTGAGGACCACTAGAAGTATATATGCCCTTCTAATTATTGCCATCCCCATGAAATTCCTTTAGTTTATTTAATTTCTTAACAACCCCTTAATTCTTCGCTGTCTTTATCTTCTTTTAATTCCCTTGCTCGTTCATGTATATATGTATATATATTAGTTAAGAAAGAATAATATTGTGTTTATATGAACTAGATGTATTTAATTTAATTGAGCAAACAAAAGAGCCAACATATAAGCAAAGATTCTTGAAAATAATGCAAACATCTCTTCTCTTTTTGGATTTGAGCATGCTTCCACCCTTTCCACTAACTTGTTTCTTTTGGGGTGCATAGATTGATTCACATTAACAAATTCAGTAGGATCATCTATTTATATCTCTCCCCAATTGTTTATTTTAATTTGTGCAAACCTATTATTATATCTTCGTTACATTGTATTTCTTTTTTCTATCTTTTGTGCCTAGTTGATGGATTGTGTGAAAGTAGTTAATATTGATGATTGTTGAGGTTGTAATAGACGGCTGGGCTCCTCCTTTTTTTATGCTAGTAATATTCGTACGCATTTTGGATGGTCGCTTTAATAGCGTAATAGATGGTTGGTGTATATCATAGACATTGACCTTATTTATTTGGATCATCACTTAATTTTTGTGGTTGGACAGTTAGATTTTGTATTTGCTGTTATGACTTCATGAATTTGTTTTTTTATGCTAGACATTATTATGGCTCACACAGTGCATTGGTTCACCAGTTTATTTCATTATTGAAGGGCAAGGTTAAATCTGTTTGGCGCAATGTACCACGGAACAAGAAGAAGGAAGTTAGTTCACCACACACTGCACCTAGCACAAGGTCATTGATTGAACGTGCGCAATGATTACCGAATGGAGCAATAAGCAAAGGGAGGAAGAAGTTGCTTACTTAGGTTTAGCTATAGTGAATTGAACTACCATATTATAATTATTTTACTTACTGCTGATATGCTTAGGTATTTGTTTATGCCATATTAGAAAGATTTGATTTCAGGATGTATTTTTTTCTTGCCAACATTACAATAATTTATTGGTTTTGTTACCTTAAAAGGATCTATGAATTTTTACAGCTTAGAATCCCAGATTTATCAAAGTTGTTTGGTAAATTAGCCATATCTGTTCATATTGAAATAGGTGATCAATAATCATTAACTAATACAGCTAAACTAAACATCCTATAGGTTACTGTAATGAACATCCAATGTAACTTGGTCAAAATTAAAACATAACAAATCGCAGCACACACAACTACAAACGGATAACCATCCATGCTTACAGTGAAAATGAACATCTGATCAAGTATAGAAATGAACATCCACCTCAGTATTTCGGTATCTCGTCTTCTTGTATGGAACCATGATCTGGTAACTACATTTTATATTAATCCGAAAGAAAAAATAATTACCATTAGTTATCAAATCAAACATGCACATTATGAATACATAAAATTAAACTAGATTCCAAAACTTCATCGCCAAGCTCAATCCCTTCACTTCCAACCTCATTAACATCTGAAAGCTGCATGGCATATAATTCCGAAACAAACACAGTAACCAAAAAGAAAAAAATCTTTATTAAAACTCATGTAAATAAAATCTCAAACACAATCACCAAAAATACGGCAACAGCTAAAAATCATGCCAATAGAATTATTTATTTCATTTTATCTATTATTTAAGGGCCTGTATCACCCTTTAGTTGCTTCTTTTTTAATTCAATGACCATCATGTAGAATTAGATACAAAACATCTTTTCTACACATAAAAAATAAAAATAAAAAATATAAATAAAAATATGCAAGCAAGCATAATGTGCAAGTATCACATACATAAAAAACACTCATATAAGGATATCATGCCATATAAACCATACAACCATATCAACCATACAAACCCCATAACCATATAAACCATATAATATGTAGAAAGCAAATAAGAATATAACTAAAAAATATGCAGGTATTATATAATTAAGGATACTATGCTATTACATAACACTAAAATAAACATGTCATGATTAACATGCAGCAAATCCAAATACCATACACTTTAAATTAGACCTATTTTTCAATCCATGCATCACCTTATAGTTACATTTTTAACTCATTGAATAATTATCATGTAGTAACAATATACGCATACCATACATTATAATACATAACTAATTAATTTAGGCTATTTCAACATGCCTATTAAATATATGGCCATCTGCATGACAAATAAAAATAGAATAGGATGGTTAGCATATACAACATGCCATATAATATGCAGGCAGCATATATTCATATACAAAAATAAGTATAAAAAATGCTTCCTGCACATAAGTATACCACACCTTTATAAAAAATCATATACACATGAAAATGATTAATTAATTTATGCAATTTCTGCATAGATTTAATCATACCATTTAATATAGAACAATCACAAATTTAGTTCAATCTCAACTCATGCATCACATCTGGATAATGCTCTTATCATGAAAACAAACACCTTAATTACAATGTGACATTTAAAAATCTAAATTTTTCGAAAAATAAACATCCATGGCAGAATTTGTTGCTCAAAATTGCTCACCTTGTTCGACTTCTCACCGTCGACGACAACATCGCCGGATATGTTTTGAGGTTGTTTTGAAAAAATCTCTTCAACAGCAGACATATCACAGCCTAGGGGTTCAACCATATCACACTCCATTAATGTATCTTTGTCCGGTGGTTTGCATGAAGGATGACCCTCACTTGAATCACGTTCATCTTGCTTGCTGGCCATTGGGAAGAAGGCCTTCCGGCTGCTCAGTTCTCCTTGCTGTATGTCTAGGTTGCTGCGCTAGTGCGAAGACCCCGCAAACCACCTAGACACAGTTCGAACGACACGGCGGTGAGTTATCTTGCAGGGCTGAAGCGACGAGTTTCTCTGATTAATCGAGAGAATGGAGGTGTAGCCGTCTTGAGGGAGGGAGTTCCTTTTTCTGATTCTATAACTGACGGTAATCCTAATTTGTTTCAAAATTCAAATTAAAAAAATCAAAATTAATTAATTACCCATAATTTAATCTTAATTTCAATTAAACCCCATTATATGTATTGTACAAAAAATATATTATCTCCTCATACTTTTCCTTTATATTATGGTTCTTTTGTTCCCGGACTTTAAGGTCGGACTTTGTTATGATCTTGGTTTCGTGTATAGCGGATACACGTCACATTGCATAGATCAAAATTCAACTTTAACTAAAGTACATATTTTATCCATTAATTAATTAATTAATTGTAATTCATAATCAGATTCAGATGGAAAACTACACGTGAGAGAGAGAAAGAGAGTATAACTTATAGTGATCGGCCATGTCGAAGGAGGAGAGACTGGCATCGGCATAGCGGAGCATGGCGTGGACGGCATCGTCTTGGTCGATATGGTCCCAGCCTCCGTTGGTCTGCCACATTCCGTTGAGGTCTCTGCATATGCCGAGGGAATCGTTGCCGTTGCTCAATTTACGCGCTGATTCTCGGTCGGGTATAATTAAAAGAGTAAAAGACATATCGGTCCCTGACCTTTTTAAAATTGGACATTTTAGTCCCTTAAGATTTGAAAATATTTTTAAGCCCCTCACCTTGTAAAATCTGGGACAATTGATCCCCTCCGTTGATTTGGGTTGAAAAACATCACCGGAGAAGGCTGATGTGGCTGGGGGGAGTGTGACCTGTTCGTTTAGGTTGCTGAGCTGGAGGGGATACTAAAAGTCGAAGGACAGATCGATCCCTCACCCACAAAACGACGTCGTCCCCTTCCCTGAGCCCTATTCACATATTGTTATTCCAATAACACCAAGAAGCCACGCCTGTAATTACTGAAAACCCTACCTGAAGACAAACAGTTTCTTTCTCCCTAAAAAAAAAGAACGTCTTCAACTCGTTGAGAAGGTATTGTGTGCTCAGTGGACGTTGCGGGTGGCGAAGGATTTGACAGGCTTCGTCTGGCAAGAAGCTGCCTTCTGCTACAGAGGTAAGGGTATTAGTCGAATCACACTGTTCGTTCTTGTTTAAGTATTTGGTAGAATATAATGCATGGGGTTGGGGTTAGTGATGATCGCTTGCTCTGTTTCGGGGAAAAGATTGGAAAAAATTCTATAGGGATTTAACTGATTTCAAATTCCCAGGCACTTGATCTAGGGTTTAATGTGTGATTGCTATATCTGTGCATAATGCAGATGGTTGATATATATGTTGTACCTATTTTTTACCATGGAGGTCATTTTGGTAGAGGACCCAGTGGCACTCTTGAGTATATTAGTGGGAAGGTTGAAAGATTTCCAGAGATGGATTTGGACTTTGTGAATTTTGGGGATTTGGTTACACTATTCAAGGGTCTGGGCTATGCAACATATAGGGCAGTGTATTGGTATAACCCAACCAATAATGATCTTGAGTCTGGACTGCACATACTGAGAGGGGATGCTGGACTCAATGAAATGCGAGAGAACAAGTTGAGGAATTCAAATATCAACGAGTTCTATATTTACTTCGATCACCCTGTTGATGAGCCACAGATTGTGGAAGAAGAAGCTGCTGCAGAACAGGGGCCGGAAGAATTTGATGATGCAGTTGATGTGGACAGTATCATGCAGGAGCTTCAGTCATCACCATCGACAGCAGGGGATGGGAATGGTAGTGGGGAGGATGAGTTGTATGAACCTCCTCCGAATGGAACTGAAACTGGTTCTGATGATGACTCCTCTAGCTGTGATGAGGAGAATGATCTTATGAAGAAAAGAAGCACTGTGAAAGAAAAGGAGAAAGTGCTGCCAAAAAGAAGGGTCACTGTCAAGGAAGGGCCAGGGGCAGAGTCAAGTGGGAACAAGAGAGGTGCTGGGAGAAAGACTGCAGGTGTGCCTAGTGGCAAAGGTACCATGCCAGCTGCCAAGCCCAAAGGAACTGGGCCTAGTGCGAGGCCCAAAAGAACTAGGCCTACAGCCAAGCCCAAAGGAAGTGTTCCTCATGCCAAGCCCCAAAAAATTGGTGCTGCTATGCATGCTGAAGAAGATGTCCCATCTGTGCAGCCCAATGACAGGCCTCCAATAGGGCTCTATGTCAATGAGGAGGAATCAGATGATGATGACCCGGTTTATGAGTATGCATCTGAGGACCTTCACACACCAGTATCATCAGAGGATGAGGGAGACAAGCATGAATTTCCAGTGTTTAATGAAGACTATGAATTTGGAGAGGGGAGATTTGAGGTGGGTACCAAGTTTGCAACCATAGATGGCTTCAAAGAGGTTGTGAAAGATATATTCATAGTTGAGGGGAGAGAATTGTTGTGGATAAAAAATGATAAGGAAAGGGTGAGAGTTGCATGCAGAGGTGAAAGCTGTCCATGGCTGGCACATCTATCTTACAACAAGACACTGCTATGCTTCCAGGTTAAGACTTACAAGTCTGAGCACACATGTGCAAGAGATCTGGGTAGTAATGCTGCTGATCAACACTGGATCAGTAAGAAGGTGGAAAAGAGAATGGGAAGTCAATCTCATATGACAACTAATGAGGCAACTGATTTCCTCAGAGAAGATTTTAACTTAGTTGTGCATCCAAAGATGGTATATAGGGCAGTAAAGGAAGCCAAGGAAAGGCTAGTGGGAAACAAAAAAGAATAGTATGGAAAGCTCAGGGAGTATGGGATGGAGATTCTCAAGAGTAATCCTGGATCAACAGCAAGAATTGATGTGAAGCCTATCCCTCAGTCCCTTCCTGTCTTTGATAAGATATATATCTGCTTCGAGGGCTGCAAGCAAGGCTTCAAGAGTGGATGTAGGCCTTTCATCCATCTAGACGGGGCCTTTCTTAAGACATACCATGGATGCCAGTTACTGTCAGCAGTGGCACAGGATGCCAACAATCAGTTCTATGTTGTGGCATTTGCTGTTGCAAGATCTGAGACGAAGGAGTCATGGAAATGGTTCTTGACACTACTTCAGGAAGACCTGGGTGATGCCTCCCAATTCAGTTGGAACTTTATGTCTGACCAGCAAAAGGTAACAATCTTACTTTCCTTTATGTGTTTATTTGTTGGTTATTATAGAATTTGCCTATAATCTGCTTAGTTGTTGATGTTTAGGAAAATAGCCTATAATCTGTTTATATCTTGTTGTTTATTGAGTTAGCTTATAATGTGCTTAGTTGTAGAGTTTGTTAGGGTAGCCTATAATGCTGTTAAATTGTTGGTGTTAATGAGTAGGGCCTGCTACTAGCATTAAAAGAGGTAATGCCCAGGGCGCATCATAGAAACTGCGTAATGCATATATGGAAGAACTTTATTAATCGGTTCAAAGACATGTACATTAGAGACATTGTGTGGGAGTGTGCTAGGTGTACAACTGAACCAGAATTCAAGGAGAAAATGGATAGGCTGAAGGGGGTTAACAATGCGGCATGGGAATATTTGATGAAATTTGAACCTACCACCTGGGTTAAAGCCTATTTTAGTCATGGACCCAAGGTGGATAACCTGACTAATAATATGTGTGAAGTGTTCAATGCAAAGGTAGTAAAATACAGAGTAAAACCTGTTTTGACAATGTGTGAGGAGATTAGGTGCTACTTAATGAGAAGGATGACCAAGCACATTAGATTGTTAGAACATCATAGTGGTAAGTTAGCACCAGTTCAAGAGAAAAGGTTGCAGATGAAGATAAAACCAAGCAGTAGGTGGATAGCTGAGTGGGTGGGGGACAATGAAAGAAAGAGGTTTGAGGTAACCAGAAAGAAGACGAAAGTGAATGTGGATCTAATCAAGCACACCTGTTCATGCAACACATGGCAATTGATTGGTAAAGAGTTTAAGCCCAACTAATATGTTTTTGTCGTATGTAAAATTATGCTGGTTTACATGTAACTTTTGCTACTTATGCAGGCATGCCGTGCATACATGCTATTGCTGCTATCAGAAAGAGGCATGACCAGGTTCAGGATTACGTGCATCCATGGTTGTGTATGGAGTCTATTCACAAGACATATGCACATTGCATCAAGCCCGTTCCTAGTGAAGAATTCTGGACTACAACTGAGTAGCTGAGGCCTGCCCTGCCACCTATCAAACGGTCTATTGGGCAGCCAAAGGTGCACAACCGCAACAAGGACCCTGCTGAGGCTCATATTCAAGGAGAAAAGATGAAAAGAAGCTTCCAGGTTACATGTAGCAAGTGCAACGAGAAAGGGCATAATTATAAAACTTGTAAAGGAGCTCCAAGCAACCCCAACTGGAAACCAAAGAAGAAAAAACCCAAGAAGACAGTTGACAACTCACAAGCTATGGTGCTGTTTCCCCTTTCACAATCAGCCCCTCAACCAGAGGTAAGCCGGCACCCAAAAATGCTTTAGACCTCATTTGGTTAAGCACTAATCAGCCCCTCCATTTTATGCTTCTTATTATTAGTTAGTAATACAAAATTGATACTGCTTAAGCACTAATTACCCCATTTGGTTACATTGCTGTGTCTTTCTTACATAGGATCAAAATCAATCACAGGGTGAAACATTGGGTGAACCTAGTGCTGGGGAGGCAGCTGAGTCTGCACCAGTTCCTACACCATTTATGGCCCAATCTTCAGCTCCAGCACAAACTCCATTCAGACCTCCATCCCAACTGCCAAGAATGGACCAACCAGACTCCAATGCTGCTGCACATACTTTCAGACCCAAGCAACCAATTGTTCGACCACCAACAAGTGTAAATCCACCACCAAATCCAACACCACACACACAAAAAACTCCAACTAGCAGGGGAACCTCGAAGGAGACCATGAAAGCGGCTACCAGTGCCACAAAGAGAATTCTCAAGCCTCAGAAGAAGTGAACAAAGCAGCATGATTTCTGTGTTTTTTTTTTTTTGGCTAGTTATTAGCATGACATTAGACAATGCTTATTAGCAAAGTAATCTTGGCAAACTTGTTTACATGCCAACCAGAAATTATCATATTTTGGAGTTAACTCATGCTGTTTAGCTATGTTTTGGATTAAATCAGATACAATGTCATTCTAACGTTTTGCTTTAAATCTATCCAGAATTACTATCTTGTTTAATGCTTGGAATAATGTCTGAATGTTCTAAATTATATGCATACAGCAACAAGACATTCCAAAAAAAACATACATACAGCAACAACAACAAATTCCATGTACATCAACCATTTTTACATCAATTCCATGTACATCAACCATTTTTTCATCAACCATTACAACCAATTCCATGTACAGCAATCATTTTTACACCCTAAATATACATACAGCAACAACAACAACTACTACACCAATCACAATTATATACCACAAACTCAATTTTTTTTTGCTTTCAATAGACAACAGCTTCCTCTCCAACTCTTCTATTTTTTTCTCAATATCCTTATTTCGAAGCAGCTGTTCTTCAATGGCTACTCTCTCAGCTTCATCCACCGCACCCAAGGCTTCAAACTCGACGGCCCTAATTTTTTTCAAATGTTCATCCAGCCAGATAAAGTACCGGCAATACGGTTCTTTAGCCTGGAACAAAATTTCAGTGAATCACCCATTAACATCCAGCACACTATAACCCAACTATTGTAAAAATCGCTCACTTACCTTAAACAGTGGACACCCAAGAAACACTCTATTAGGGTTACTAGTCGTTCTTGACTTATACATAATGGCATAGACGCCACAGTTGCACTTGGGCGCAATCGCAACTCGCTCACATCCTCCTGGCACAGCCCATGAAGATCCCCCTCCAGGTCTTGTGCATGAAGAGCTCCCTTCACTCATCATGGACGATCGCAGCATCAACACCCATGTCTTCCTCCAAGGTTTTCGATCAAATAGGGCTCAAGGAAGGGGACGGCGTCGTTTTGTGGGTGAAGGATCGATCTGTCCTTCGACTTTTAGTATCCCCTCCAGCTCAGCAACCTAAACGGACAGGTCACACTCCCTCCAGCCACATCAGCCTTCTCCGGTGACGTTTTTCAACCCAAATCAACGGAGGGGTTCAATTGTCCCAGATTTTACAAGGTGAGGGGCTTAAAAGTATTTTCAAATCTTAAGGGACTAAAATGTCCAATTTTAAAAAGGTCAGGGACCGATATGTCTTTTACTCTAATTAAAATTTAACCAAAAAAAATTAAAACTTAAAAATAACACTTTTCTTTTTCATTAACTAAAATCCCGGATTTGGGTCGGGTATATGTATCCATTTTATAGGGGAACAGAAAAAAAAAAAGGATAAGACGCTTATCAGCTATGCTTCCGTAACCCAACCAGGCGTCTGAGTGTCTGTCGTAAAGCGAAGTGAGGTTGAGATGTCAATAATGTCGATTTGTTCAGCGATATCAGGGTGTTACTGGCGGAGCCCAGATTTGTTGAGCAATCGGGAGTCGAAGTCGTTTCTGAAAGTGAAAGCGGGGAGCAGCAGGAGGCCGAGAAGAGCGGTGGTGACGATGAGCATGGAGGCTGGAGTTGGAGTGATGGGCACGAAGCTGGGCATGATGAGCTACTTCCAGGCCGACGGAGAGGTGGTCCCTGTGACGGTGGTGGGCTTCAAGGAAGGCAATATCGTGACGCAGGTGAAGACGGAAGCAACTGACGGATACAGTGCAGTCCAGGTCGGGTACCAAAGGGTGAGGGACAGAAAATTGACTAAACCCGAAATGGGTCATCTCCAGAAGGCTGGTGCCATCGCCATGCGCCATCTTCAGGAGTTTCGCCTTCTCTCCGTCGACGCTTTTCAGCCCAACCAGCGTCTCGTCTTCGACCAAATCTTCCAGGAGGGCGATCTTGTTGACGTCTCCGGCACCACCATCGGCAAGGGTTTCCAAGGTTCATTTCACTTCTTTTCTTTTCTTGCTATTTGCTTTTGCTTTTGCTCATTCTCTTATAGAATCATGCTTTCAAATCCGAATCACAGGCAAAACACTGAATGAAATGCAAGTAAATATAAATGTACATTCTTTTAACCAACAACGTCTTTAGAATACTCATAAAATTAATGCAAATTCATATTATCATTCGAGCAGATCATCATTATTCAAATTACAAATTATGTGAGTCTGCAATTTGAGCTATTAGTTTTTATATTATGTCATTTCGAACTTGAAATCTAGAAAATCCAAACCATATTATATCTCATAAGACATTGGCTCTCTGCATAAGATTTAATTGCAAGTAAGATTGGTTCTTTAATAATTTACATGTAGTTTTCCATTGAATTTTGCATTATATTTGCTTGGATTTGACTTGAATTTCGAAGTCTCATTTTTCCTTATTAAGATGTTGGCCCTTAGCATTCTCCTCTTGAAAATCTTTATGCAAGAGAAATTCAATATTTCTCAAAGCATTACTTTATTCCCACCAAATCCTCAAATTTAAAATCTATCTTTTGCACTCATCTATTCTGTCTCTATCAATATCTTTGGTGAGTCCTCTCTTTTTTTAATTTCGACATTGAGTTGAGAGGAATGGACAGTGAAAAAGGAAAGGCTACTTTGACCTAAATGGTTTATCCAGAATTAGGCCATATAGCAGCATCATTCACATGAACGTTCAGTTATTGTTGATGTGAGTGCTTATTGTCGTCTGTGGATAGTGAGAGCTGCGACGGGAGAGTTTTGGGGTGGCAGTGAAGGGGTCCAGGAGGGGTGGGGGGTTGGCAGTGAGTTTGAGGAGCAAATTCGTCTAAAGGTTAATTATTTTTAATGGAATGACCATTTGAAAATTTTAATGGATGTTATGAATTTTTTAAAAATGTTGGAGATGATTTTGATTTTTGGCAAAAACTTTGAGAACCAAAACAATACTTCACTCATTTGAAAATTTTTAGCGTCAAGTGTTTGTTTAAAACAATTAGAACACAATCCTTTTTATTTTATTGAGTGTCAGATAATAGAGAATTCTTCCCTTGATTTTAACAACTTTTGCCATGACCATTCACATTTCACTCTTTTCTTTCAACCATCTGCGAGTTTCATAAAGGAAATATCATTTTTGTATTGCTTTCTTATTTTAAATTCTCGTCAACAAAACAGTGAAAATTAGAAAATAGGAAGCCTTAGAGAATAAAAAATCCAGTGACAACAATGCGACATCTTTTAATATCATACACATTAAGATATTTTCTCTATTAAACTCTAATCAATAACCACTTAGACTTCCTGCTCATAACATATTTTAGTTGATAGCCTGATAGATGGGTATGCATGATAGTAGCATTCAACACTCAGCCAGAGGTGAACATTACTTAATTATCTTAAGTATTTTGCAGGTGGAATCAAGCGTCACAACTTCAAGAGGGGTCTAATGACCCATGGTTCTAAGAGTCACAGACAACTAGGATCAATCGGTGCTGGAACTACACCTGGCCGTGTATACAAGGGAAAGAAGATGCCTGGTAGGATGGGAGGAACCAAGAGGAAGATTAGAAAGCTTAAGATTGTCAAAATTGATAAGGATCTTAATGTGGTTATGATCAAAGGTGCTGTCCCTGGTAAGCCAGGGAATCTTCTGCGAATAACTCCAGCCAAGATTGTTGGAAAGAACATTCCAAAAAATTAATGTGTCATGGTTTTTTGTTTTTATCGTTTTTCTTACATTCCTGTTTATTATCTTCTTAGTGTTAGTGTTGGCCTTGATTAATTATCTGTAACTCTCTGCCCTTATTGTTTATTGCTCCTCCATCATAAAGTTGATACTCGCCCTCATCATCCCATTATATTGATCCAACTACTCCGGATCACCCTAAGAGTATAAAATATCCTGATGAGAAATTCTTGCCGTCTTTAAAGTTGAAAATGTTCCCGGAGCACACAATCAACATGCTGCCATATGGTTAATTGGAGTTTGTTTTATTCTCTAAAAGAAGAGAGAAAAGTAAGATTAATTGGAGTAGTTTAGATTTCATGTTTGACAAGTGTTCTCGTCATATGGTTAGAAGCATCGTAGGCCAATTAATTGAATGTTTTTAGTCCCCAAAAAATCTTATTCTATTAGACAAATTGAATTCATTTTAAGGGGATAGGGTTTAACAAAATTCACATATTAATATGATAATCTTATAAGTATTTAACAATTTTTATATTTTTTAAAGACTAATAATAGGATTGAGTTAATTAAAATTATTAATCTCTAACAGAAGAATATGATATATACGAAGACTAAAATCATATGAATATTAGAGTCGTTTTCATTGCGATGATGTTTCATGGAAAAATTATTTTATTCAATAACTATAAATCTAATGCCAATGGTTAACATATATGAAATAACTTAAAATTATAAATCTGTACAAATAAACAAATAATGGAAAGAGTTGAGCAGCATAAAAAGATACTGGTTTACAAAATTAAGACTTATTATCAAGAAGAAAGTGAATGACATTGAGTAATCCAGTTTGGGTCATTGCTATATTTCTTGGTGAGTTAGCAGTTTTCTGTTTTTTCCATCCTTTTTTCTCTTTAATACCTTAGCAATAGCATTTTTTTATTTTTTTTTTCTCCTGTGGAATTGGTGAAATTGATTCATTATGTAGTTTGTTTGCACATTTGATTAGTATAGATATATGATGATCAGCTGATTCAGTTTGAACCGAAATTTATACATGTTTTAGAGATGTTTAAAACATGTCTTTTGCAAGCATGTCTTATGAGAAATCACTTTTATTGTCTTTGCAATCATATAACATTTCAATTTCATGCAAGCATAATAAATAGAAAGACATAATTTTTCGATCGGAAAATATCTTGTCTCAATATCAAACATAACTCGAGTTAAATAATAAATGGCCTTTTTATGACATTCCTCACCATCTTGAGCCAGCATACACCCAATAGTATTCATCGATGCTGCAATATATAATTTCAATAGCTCATGAGAACGAACGGTTGCCATTATTGGTGCTTTGGATAAATAATCTTTAATCGAATCAAACGCCTTTTGATGTTACTCTATCCATTCATACTAAGACTCATCTTTAAGTTTGACTAAAGATGAAAAAACACGTGTTCGACCAGAAAGATTAGATATAAAATGTCGAAGGTAATTAACCTTTCCCAAGAAAGACTATACCACCTTCTCTGATATTGGTGGTGGTAACTCCAAGATTGCCTTGACTTTATTTTGATCAATAGCAATGCCTTTCTTTTGAACTACAAAATCCCAAAAATTCCCTACAGATACTCCAAAAGCACATTTCAAAGGATTCATTTTAAACCGTTTTTGCAATTGTGTCAAAAGCTTGGCTTAAATGATCGAGATGCTAGTTTATCAGATTTGACTTAACCATAACATCATCAATATATATTTCCTAAATTTTTTGGTAAACTCATAAAAAATAGTATTCATGGCATGTTGATACATTGTGCTACCATTCTTCAAACCAAAAGGTATTACCACCCATTCATAACTTCCTAAAGTCCCAGGACATCGAAAAGTAGTTTTCGACACATCATCCATGGCTATAAAGATTTGGTTATATCCAGAATAACCATCCATGAAACTCAAAATTTCATTGCTTGCTGCAGAATCAATCAACATGTCTGCTACAGGCATAAAATATTCATCTTTAGGAGTACCATTGTTTAGATCTCTAAAATAAATACATACTCGTAATTTTCTATTCTTTTTTATTACTGGTACAATATTTGATACCCAATCAACATAACGAGCTGTTCGATTAAACTTTGCTTTAATAAATCTTTTAATTTCTTCTTTAATCTTAAGATTGACCTCAGGTGCAAAGCGTCAAGGTGCTTGTTTTACTGGCCGAGAAAATGGCTTCAAAGCTAATTGATGTTCTACTAAAGAATAATCAAGTCTAGGCATCTCCTGAAAATCCCAAGCAAAACAATCTTTATACTAACTAAAAGATTGATTAATTCTGCTCGAAATTACCCGTAAATGTTTTTACAAATATAAGTGGGTCTAGCATCATCACTAGATCCGAAATTAATTTCTTCAAGAAGGTCTTGAGACTCAAAATCTCTTTCGATATTATCATCATTAACTAAATACTTTTTAAAACTCAAAGGTTCCAAATCATAAATATAATCGAAAGATAAGCCTATTAGCTCATTTGAGGAAAAACAAACTTTATTATCAACCAAATCAGCAATCGAATCATTTTAAATACAAGGACTATGGGATACATCGATGCAAGACTGGTTAACAATATTACTCTTAGGAATGGAAAAAGAAGTAAAACCTAATTTAGGCCTAAATTTGATTTGAGGAATCAGATTTGTACTAGAAATTGAAAAAATTGAATTGAAATCCCTATGTGATTCAACTTCATCATAAGAATCACCTCTATCAAAAGAAAGACTTTCTGCAGAATTGAAACTACTTAAAATAACTTTCTAAAGTAGTGATGAGCGGATATTTTATAAGTTTTTTGGCATCATTTTCATATAGTTTTTAGCATGTTTTGTTTAATTTTTATTAAGTTTTCATAGGTTTTTGTGTAAAATTTACATTTTTGGATTCTACTTTGAGTTTGTGTGTTTTTATGCAATTTCAAGTATTCTCTGGCTGAAATTGAGGAGTTGGAGCAAAAATCTGATTCAGAGACAGAGAAAGCACTGCAGATGCTGTTTGGATCTAACCTCCTTACACTCAAAAGAGCTTTTCTAGAGCTACAAAAGTCCAAATGGAGCGTTCTCAATGGCTATGGAAATCTGACTTCCAGAGCTTTCCAGTAATGTATAATAGTTCATACTTTGCTTTAGAATAGAAGGCCCAAAACTGGCGTTCAACGCTAGCCATCTACTTTAGTCCAGGCATCCACCACCCACAAAGGAGAGACCAGCATCCAAACGCCCAAGAAGGACCCCCTAGCCAGTGTCCAATGCCTTAGAGGTCTCTGAAGGTTGTGGTAGGTTTAGAGAAGGGGGGTTGAATCTATGCCTTCCTTTTAAGTTGCTGTTATTACCCTTTTAAAACAGATTTGCAATTCTGATTCTGTTTGAACTCAGCAGCAGAAATTTATGAGACAAATTATTTTTGTCTCATGATTATCAGAAAACAGAACACATCAGAGAAGAGAAAAGCTAACACCAACAAGTATCCTGGTTCGGTTGCCTTGAATTATGCAACCTACATCCAGTCTCCTCCACAACTATGGAAGAATTTCATTATAGTTAACAGTATTACATACACCAATAACACAGGATTGACCCAATCCTTTCACACTCAAGTTCTAACCTAACTTGACATTGGCTATGCTAATACCTAACTATTCACTCTTAGTGCTAACCCAACTAAGAAAGGGATACCTTACAGGTACAAGATACAAGACATAGATATACCTAAAGAAATTTGAAAATAACTCTAGGCTTTTCTCTCAAGTGTTTCACTCAGCCTTTTTCCACTCATGGCTTTTACTTGAGTTTTCTCACAATGCCTTTTCTCACTAGAAATTACAGAATGATAAACATTGAAAAGTACATTACAATCAGTAAAACATGAAGGAGATTGACTTCATCAGCAGCCTCTTTGCTATGTGCAAAACCAGATTCGCAAACCTCAGATACAGTTCTTCAGTATTGGCCGAATGCTTCTTTTAAAGTAAGCATTATCCAAGTAGAGGAACTTCTTTACAGAACACTGTTCTCACACTCTGGTTTTCTCTCCTTACTTTCTAAATGAACAGACAGCTTCTTTTATCTCCTTGCATGTTGCTTGGTTCTTCTTCCAAGGTCAACACCTTGAGCCTTGAGCTTCACCATCCCACAGATTCACTTTTTCACCTTAAACCTTGGAGTAGAAACTTTGCTTCTGACTTCTTCATCTTGACCGAAAGCCATAAGGCAGTAACCATAGAAATCTTCTCATGGTCAACTTGATCTTAGCCATTAAAAAAAACTACTCGGTCCCCAAGTATCACTTGTGACCGTAGATGTGAAACAGAATAGGGCAGAGAGCAACTTTCTCTTGAATGCCATTTTCGGATAGAGCAGAGATTTGGGAAGAAGAGAAGAAGATTTGATGCAAGCAAGATGAGATGGATTACTGGTGGACGAAATTGTGATCACTTGTTCTTTTTACTTGTAGGATGTATACTCTGAGGGCATTGTTTATTTTCACAACTCCGTTCAACTAACCAGCAAGTGTACTGGGTCGTCCAAGTAATAAACCTTACGTGAGTAAGGGTCGAATCCACAGAGATTGTTGGTATGAAGCAAGCTATGGTCACCTTGCAAATCTCAGTTAGGCAGATTAAAATAGTTTATGGGTTTTCGAAAATAGAAATAATGAAAGGGATAAAGATACTTATGCAGGTTCATTGGTAGGAATTTCAGATAAGCATGTGGAGATGCTGTAGAGCTCTTGGACGCCTGCTCTCCTACTGCTCCTATTCAATCCTTCTTACTCCTTTCCATGGCAAGCTTTGTATAGGGGTTCACCATCAACTGTGGCTACTTTCTTCCTCTCGGGGAAATACCCTGTGCGGCTGTCACTCGCACAGCTAACCAGTCTGGAGGCATCACCCATGGCTGATGGCTACATCCCATCCTCGCAGTGAAAACTAATGCACGCACTCTGTCACAGTACGGCTAATCACCGGTTGGTTCCCGCTCCTACTGGAATAGAATCCCTCTTTTGCGTCTGTCACTAACGCCCAGCAGGTTAAAGTTTGAAGCACGTCACGGTCATTCATTACCGGAATCCTACTCGGAACACCACAGACAAGGTTGGACTTTCCGGATTCCCAGGATCCTACTCGGAATACCACAGACAAGGTGAGACTTTCCGGATCCTCATAAATGCCGCCATCTATCTAGCTTATACCACGAAGATTCTGTTGGGGAATCTAAGAGATACGCATTCAAGCTCTGTTGCATGTAGAACGGAAGTGGTTGTCAATCACGCACGTTCATAAGTGAGAATGATGATGAGGGTAATTTGACTCATCACATTCATCATGTTCTTGGGTACGAATGAATATCTTGGAATAAGAATAAGATAGAGATTTGAATAAAAGAAGATAGAATTTCATTAATACTTGAGGTACAGCAGAGCTCCACACCCTTAATCTATGGTGTGCAGAAACTCCACCGTTGAAAATACATAAGTGAAAGAGGTTCAGGCATGGCCGAATGGCCAGCCCTCTCTAACGTGATCAATGATCCCCTCAGATGAAGAATAAAACAAAACTGAGATCAAAGATGAGATCAAAGATGTCTAATACAATAGATAAATGTCCTATATATACTAGACTAGCTACTAGGGTTTACATGAGTAAGTAATTGATGCATAAATTCACTTCCGGGGCCCACTTGGTGTATGCTTGGGCTGAGCTTGATCATTCCACGAGCTAAGGCATTTCTTGGCGTCAAACTCCAGGTTATGACGTGTTTTGGGCGTTCAACTCCGGATCATGACGTTTTTCTGGCGTTTAACTCCAGACAGCAGCGTGTACTTGGCGTTTAACGCCAAGTTACGTCGTCATTCTTCGAATAAAGTATGGACTATTATATATTGCTGGAAAGCCCTGGATGTCTACTTTCCAACGCCGTTGAGAGCGCGCCAATTGGAGTTCTGTAGCTCCCGAAAATCCATTTCGAGTGCAGGGAGGTCAGAATCCAACAGCATCAGCAGTCCTTTTGTCAGCCTTCTTCAGAGTTTTGCTCAAATCCCTCAATTTCAGTCAGAATTTACCTGAAATCACAGAAAAACACACAAACTCATAGTAAAGTCCAGAAATGTGAATTTAACATAAAAACTAAAGAAAACATCCCTAAAAGTAGCTCAAACTCACTAAAAACTATATAAAAACAATGCCAAAAAGCGTATAAATTATCCGCTCATCACAACACCAAACTTAAATTGTTGCTTGTCCCCAAGCAACTGAAAATCAAATAGGATAAAAGAAGAGAATATACTATAAATTCCAAAATATCAATGAATATTAATTTAATTAGATGAGCGGGACTTGTAGCTTTTTGCTTCTGAACAGTTTTGGCATCTCACTTTTTCCTTTGAAGTTTAGAGTGATTGGCTTCTCTAGGAACTTAGAATTTCGGATAGTGTTATTGACTTTCCTAGTTAAGCATGTTGATTCTTGAACACAGCTACTTATGAGTCTTGGCTGTGGCCCTAAGCACTTTGTCTTCCAGTATTACCACCGGATACACAAATGCCACAGACACATAACTGGGTGAACCTTTTCAGATTGTGACTCAGCTTTGCTAGAGTCCCCAGTTAGTGGTGTCCAGAGCTCTTAAGCACACTCTTTTGCTTTGGATCACGACTTTAACCATTCAGTCTCAAGCTTTTCACTTGGACCTTCATGACACAAGCACATGGTTAGGGACAGCTTGATTTAGCCGCTTAGGCCTGGATTTAACTTCCTTGGGCCCTCCTATCCATTGATGCTCAAAGCCTTGGATCCTTGCTACCCTTGCCTTTTGGTTTTAAGGGCTATTGGCCTTTTCTGCTTGCTTTTTCTTTCTATTTTTTTTTTCTTCGCCATTTTTTTTTTCGCACAAGCTTTTGCTTTTCACTGCTTTTTCTTGCTTCAAGAATCAATTCATGAATTTTTCAGTTCATCAATAACATTTCTCTTTGTTCATCATTCTTTCAAGAGCCAACAATTTTAACACTCATAAACAACAAGATCAAAAATATGCACTGTTCAAGCATTCATTCAGAAAACAAAAATTATTGCCACCACATCAATATAATTAAATTAAATTCAATAATAATTTCGAAATTTATGTACTTCTTGTTCTTTTGAATTAAAACATTTTTCATTTAAGAGAGGTGAAAGATTCATGGAATTATTCATAATCTTTAAGGCATGGTTACATACTAATGATCATGAAGTAAAGACACAAAACATAGATAAACACAATATTAAAAACGAAAACAGAAAGAAATAAAGAACAAGGAATGAATCCACCTGAGTGAGGGTGGCGCCTTCTTGAAGGTCCAATGATGTTCTTCAACTCTTCTATGTCCCTTCCTTGCCTTTGTTGCTCCTCCCTCATTGCTCTTTGATCTTCTCTTATTTCTTGGAGAGTGAGGGCGTGTTCATGGTGTTCCACCCTTAATTGTTCAACATTATGGCTCAAGTCTTCCAAAGAGGTGCTAAGTTGCTCCCAATAGTTGTTGGGAGGAAAGTGCATTCCTTGAGGCATTTGTTGATGATGAACTTCCTCATGTTCTTCTTGAGGGCCGTGAGGAACTTCTCTTGTTTGCTCCATCCTTTTCTTGGTGATGGGCTTGTCTTCTTCAATAGAGACATCTCCATCTATGATAACTCCGGCTGAATAACATAGATGGCATATGAGGTGGGGGAAGGCTAGCCGTGCCATGTATGAAGGCTTGTCAGCTATTTTGTAGAGTTCATTGGATATGACTTCATGAACTTCCACTTCCTCTCCAATCATGATGCTATGAATCATGATGGCCCGATCCACAGTAACTTCAGATCGGTTGCTTGTAGGGATGATGGATCTTTGGATGAACTCCAACCATCCTCTAGCTACAGGCTTGAGGTCCAGTCTTCTTAGTTGGACTGGTTTGCCTTTGGAGTCTACTCTCCATTGGGCGCCTTCCACACAAATGTCCATTAGGACTTGGTCCAACTTTTGATTGAAGTTGACCTTTCTTGTATAGGGGCGTTCATCACCTTGCATCATGGGTAGATGAAACGCCAACCTCACATTTTCCGGACTGAAATCTAAGTATTTCCCCCGAACCATTGTGAGATAGTTCTTTGGATTCGGGTTCATACTTTGATCATGGTTCCTAGTGATCCATGCATTAGCATAGAACTCTTGAACCATCAATATTCCGACTTGTTGCATGGGGTTGGTTATGACTTCCCACCCTCTTCTTTGGATCTCATGTCGGATTTCCGGATACTCATTCTTTTTGAGCTTGAAAGGGACCTCAGGGATCACCTTCTTCTTTGCCACAACATCATAGAAGTGGTTTTGGTGGCTCTTGGAGATGAATCTCTCCTTCTCCCATGACTCGGAAGTGGAAGCTTTTGCCTTCCCTTTTCCTTTTCTTGAGGAAACTCCGGTCTTAGGTGCCATTGATGGTGAATGAAAAATAAAAAGCTTAGGCTTTTTACCACACCAAACTTAAAATTTGCTCGTCCTCGAGCAAAAAAGAAAAGAAGAGTAGAAGAAGAAGAAGAAAATTGGTAGAGAAGGAGAAGAGGGGGTTCGGCTATATGAGAGAAGAAGGGGTTTGTGTTGTGTGAAAATGAAGAAGAAAGGAGAGGTATTTATAGGGAGAGGGGAGGGTGAGGTTTCGGTCATTTTGGGTGGGAATGGGTGGGAAATTGAATTTGAATTTGATGAGGGTAGGTGGGGTTTATGGGGAAGAGGAGGTTGATGTGAATGGTGCATGGGAAAATTGGGAAGAGGAGTTGAGGTGATTGGTGAAGGTTTTGGGAAGTGTGACATTGAAAATGAGATTTGGATTAGGAGAGTGTGATTAGGATTAAAAGAAAAGGTAGGTGGGGATCCTGTGGGGTCCACAGATCCTGAGGTGGGGATCCTGTGGGGTCCACAGATCCTGAGGTGAAAAGAAATACCATTCCTTCACCATATAGGCGTGTAAATTGCCTTCATGCACCATTCTGGCGTTCAAACGCCCATTGGTGCATGTTCTGGGCGTTAAACGCCCATGTGATGCTTGTTTCTGGCGTTGAACGCCAGTTTCAAGCTTGTTTCTGGCGTTCAGCGCCAGATTGTCCTCTGTGTGCGCATCCTGGCGTTAAACGCCAAGTTGTTGCTTGTTTTGGGCGTTCAGCGCCAGAAAGATGCTCTGTTCTGGCGTTGAACGCCAGCCAGATGCATCTTCTGGGCGTTGAACGCCAGCCCGTGCGTCCTCCAGGGTGAAAAATTTTTTTCTTCTGTTTTTGACTCTTTTTTTGATTTTTTCGTGACTCCTCATGATCATGTACCTAATTCAACACAAAAATAACACCAAAACAAAATAAAATAAAATTAGATAAATAAAATTGGGTTGCCTCCCAACAAGCGCTTCTTTAATGTCAATAGCTTGACAGTGGCTCTCATGGAGCCACAAGATGATCAGGTCAATTTAATGTGTTGTCTCCACACCAAACTTAGAGTTTGGATATGGAATTTGAACACCAAACTTAGAGTTTGGTTGTGGCCTCACAACACCAAACTTAGAGTTTGACTGTGTGGGCTCTTCTTGACCTTGAACTGAGAGAAGCTCTTCATGCTTACTCTCTTTTGTCACAGAGGGATGGCCATGTGCCTGAAACACAAGGTATTCCCCATTCAATTGAAGGACTAACTCTCCTCTGTGAACGTCTATCACAGCTTCTGCTGTGGCTAGGAAAGGTCTTCCTAGGATGATGCATTCATCATCTTCCTTCCTAGTGTCTAGGATTATGAAATCAGCAGGGATGTAAAGGCCTTCAACCTTCACTAGCACGTCCTCTACTATTCCATAAGCTTGTCTCATGGACTTGTCTGCCAATTGTAATGAGAACAAGGCAGGTTGTACCTCAATGATCCCCAGCTTCTCCATTACAGAGAGTGGCATAAGGTTTATCCCTGACCCAAGATCACATAGAGCTTTCTCAAAGCTCATGGTGCCAATGGTGCAAGGTATTAAGAACTTGCCAGGATCTTGTTTCTTTTGAGGTAGAGTTTCCTGAATCCAAGTATCTAAATCACTAATGAGCAAGGGAGGTTCACTTTCCCAAGTCTCATTACCAAATAGCTTGGCATTCAGCTTCATGACAGCTCCTAGATATTGAGCAACTTGCTCACCAGTCACATCTTCATCTTCTTCAGAGGATGAATATTCTCCAGAGCTCATGAATGGCAGAAGGAGATTTAATGGAATCTCTATGGTCTCTAAATGAGCCTCAGATTCCTCAGGATCCTTAATAGGAAACTCCTTCTTGCTTGAGGAACGTCCCAGGAGGTCTTTCTCACTAGGATTTTCGTCCTCCTCCTCCTTAGTGCATTCGGCCACTTTGATCAAATCAATGGCCTTGCATTCTCCTTTTGGATTCTCTTCTGTATTACTTGGGAGAATACTGGGAGGAGTTTCAATAACTTTCTTACTCAGCTGGCCTACTTGTGCCTCCAAATTTCTAATGGAGGATCTTGTTTCATTCATGAAACTGAAAGTGGCTTTTGACAGGTCAGAGACTATATTAGCTAAATTAGAATTATTTTGTTCAGAGTTCTCTGTCTGTTGCTGAGAAGATGATGGATATGGCTTGCTATTGCCTAGCCTATTGCGTCCACCATTGTTAAAGCCTTGTTGAGGCTTTTGTTTATCCTTCCAGGAGAAATTTGGATGATTTCTCCATGATGGGTTATAGGTGTTTCCATAAGGTTCACCCAGATAATTAACCTCTGCCATGGCAGGGTTTTCAGGATCATAAGCTTCTTCAGAAGCAGCCTCTCTAGTACTGTTGGATGCATTTTGCAATCCATTCAGATTTTGAGAGATTATGTTGACCTGTTGGGTCAACATTTTGTTCTGAGCCAATATGGCATTCAGAGCATCAATTTCAAGAACTCCTTTCTTCTGAGGGACCCCATTATTCACAGAATTCCTCTCAGAGGTATACATGAACTGGTTGTTAGCAACCATGTCAATGAGTTCTTGAGCCTCTTCAGGCGTTTTCTTTAGGTGAATAGATCCACCTGCAGAGTGGTCCAGTGACATTTTCGAAAATTCAGAGAGACCATAATAGAATATATCTAATAGGGTCCATTCTGAAAACATGTCAGATGGACATCTCTTGGTCAGCTGCTTGTATCTTTCCCAAACTTCATAGAGGGATTCACCATCTTTTTGTTTGAAGGTTTGAACATCCACTCTCAGCTTGCTCAGCTTTTGAGGAGGGAAGAATTTATCCAAGAAGGCAGTGACCAGCTTGTCCCAGGAGTCCAGGCTATCCTTAGGTTGTGAATCCAACCATATTCTAGCTCTGTCTCTTACAGCAAAAGGGAAAAGCATGAGTCTGTAGACTTCAGGATTAACTCCATTCGTCTTTACAGTGTCACATACCTGCAAGAACTCAGTTAAGAACTGATAAGGATCTTCAGATGGAAGTCCATAAAACTTGCAGTTTTGTTGCATTAAAGCAACTAGCTGAGGTTTCAGCTCAAAGTTATTGGCTCCAATGGCAGGAATGGAGATGCTTCTTCCATCAAACTTGGACGTTGGCTTTGTGAAGTCACCAAGCATTCTCCTTGCATTATTATTATTATTATTTTCGGCTGCCATGTCCTTCTCTTGTTCGAAAATTTCTGAAAGGTTATTTCTGGATTGTTGTAATTTAGCTTCTCTTAATTTTCTCTTCAGAGTCCTTTCAGGTTCTGGATCAGCTTCAACAAGAGTGCCTTTATCCTTGTTCCTGCTCATAAGAAAGAGAAGAAAACAAGAAAAGAAAGAGGAATCCTCTATGTCGCAGTATAGAGATTCCCTTATGTTAGTAGAAGAAGAAAGAGGTAGAAGAATGAAGAAGGAGATTCGGATTTGTGGATGAAGAGAGGTGAAGAGAAGTGTTAGTAATTAATTAATTAAATAGAATAAGAGAAGAGAAAGAAATTTTCGAAAATAATTTTGAAAAAGTGGTTAGTAATTTTCGAAAATTAAAGATGAGATGAGATTAAAATTAAAATTTAAAACAAAAAGAATTTTTTTTTTGAAAAAGAGATGGAGAATTTTCGAAAATTAGAGAGGGAAAAGTAGTTAGGTGGTTTTGAAAAAGATAAGAAACAAACAAAGAGTTAGTTAGTTGATTGAAAAAGATTTGAAATCAAATTTTGAAAAAGATAAGAGGATAAGATGTTAGATAAGATATTTTAAAATCAAATTTTGAAAAAGGTAAAATTTTTGAAAAAGATAAGATAAAAGATTAAATGATATATTTGAAAAAGATATTTTGAAAAAGATTTAATTTTAAAATTGACTTAACTAACAAGAAACTACAAGATAAGATTCTAGAACTTAAAGATTGAACCTTTCTTAACAAGAAAGTAACAAACTTCAAATTTTTGAACCAATCACATTAATTGTTAGCTAATTTTTCGAAAATTGGATAAAAAGATAAGAAAAAGATTTTGAAAATATTTTGAAAAATAATTTTGAAATTTTCGAAAATTATAAAAAAAATGAAAAAGATATGATTTTTGAAATTGAAATTTTGACTTGACTTGTAAGAAACAACTAATTTTAAAAATTTTTGACCAAGTCAACCCAAAATTTCGAAATTTTGGAGGGAAATAAGGAAAAGATATTTTTGATTTTTAAATTTTTAAAGAAAAATACAAAAATGACCCAAAACATGAAAATTTTGGATCAAGACACAAGATGCATGCAAGAATGCTATGAATGTCAAGATGAACACCAAGAACACTATGAAGATCATGATGAACATCAAGAACATAATTTTTGAAAAATTTTTAATGCAAAGAAAACATGCAAGACACCAAACTTAGAAATTTTTAATGCATGAAAAATATGAATGCAAAAATGCACATGAAAAACAACAAAAGACACCAAACAAGAAATCATCAAGATCAAACAAGAAGACTTGTCAAGAACAACTTGAAGATCATGAAGAACACTATGAATGCATGAGATTTTCGAAAAATGCAAGAAAAATTTTAAAAACATGCAATTGACACCAAACTTAAAAATTTACACAAGACTCAAACAAGAAACACAAAATATTTTTGATTTTTATAATTTTCTAATTTTTTTTGTATTTTTATTAATTATTTTCGAAAATAAAGTTTGTGAAAACGAAAAAGAAAAGAAAAATTTTTGAAAAAGATTTTTGAAAAGAAAATTACCTAATCTGAGCAACAAGATGAACCGTCAGTTGTCCATACTCGAACAATCCCCGGCAACGGCGCCAAAAACTTGGTGGACGAAATTGTGATCACTTGTTCTTTTTACTTGTAGGATGTATACTCTGAGGGCATTGTTTATTTTCACAACTCCGTTCAACTAACCAGCAAGTGTACTGGGTCGTCCAAGTAATAAACCTTACGTGAGTAAGGGTCGAATCCACAGAGATTGTTGGTATGAAGCAAGCTATGGTCACCTTGCAAATCTCAGTTAGGCAGATTAAAATAGTTTATGGGTTTTCGAAAATAGAAATAATGAAAGGGATAAAGATACTTATGCAGGTTCATTGGTAGGAATTTCAGATAAGCATGTGGAGATGCTGTAGAGCTCTTGGACGCCTGCTCTCCTACTGCTCCTATTCAATCCTTCTTACTCCTTTCCATGGCAAGCTTTGTATGGGGGTTCACCATCAACTGTGGCTACTTTCTTCCTCTCGGGGAAATACCCTGTGCGGCTGTCACTCGCACAGCTAACCAGTCTGGAGGCATCACCCATGGCTAATGGCTACATCCCATCCTCGCAGTGAAAACTAATGCACGCACTCTGTCACAGTACGGCTAATCACCGGTTGGTTCCCGCTCCTACTGGAATAGAATCCCTCTTTTGCGTCTGTCACTAACGCCCAGCAGGTTAAAGTTTGAAGCACGTCACGGTCATTCATTACCGGAATCCTACTCGGAACACCACAGACAAGGTTGGACTTTCCGGATTCCCAGGATCCTACTCGGAATACCACAGACAAGGTGAGACTTTCCGGATCCTCATAAATGCCGCCATCTATCTAGCTTATACCACGAAGATTCTGTTGGGGAATCTAAGAGATACGCATTCAAGCTCTGTTGCATGTAGAACGGAAGTGGTTGTCAATCACGCACGTTCATAAGTGAGAATGATGATGAGGGTAATTTGACTCATCACATTCATCATGTTCTTGGGTACGAATGAATATCTTGGAATAAGAATAAGATAGAGATTTGAATAAAAGAAGATAGAATTTCATTAATACTTGAGGTACAGCAGAGCTCCACACCCTTAATCTATGGTGTGCAGAAACTCCACCGTTGAAAATACATAAGTGAAAGAGGTTCAGGCATGGCCGAATGGCCAGCCCTCTCTAACGTGATCAATGATCCCCTCAGATGAAGAATAAAACAAAACTGAGATCAAAGATGAGATCAAAGATGTCTAATACAATAGATAAATGTCCTATATATACTAGACTAGCTACTAGGGTTTACATGAGTAAGTAATTGATGCATAAATCCACTTCCGGGGCCCACTTGGTGTATGCTTGGGCTGAGCTTGATCATTCCACGAGCTAAGGCATTTCTTGGCGTCAAACTCCAGGTTATGACGTGTTTTGGGCGTTCAACTCCGGATCATGACGTTTTTCTGGCGTTTAACTCCAGACAGCAGCGTGTACTTGGCGTTTAACGCCAAGTTACGTCGTCATTATTCGAATAAAGTATGGACTATTATATATTGCTGGAAAGCCCTGGATGTCTACTTTCCAACGCCGTTGAGAGCGCGCCAATTGGAGTTCTGTAGCTCCAGAAAATCCATTTCGAGTGCAGGGAGGTCAGAATCCAACAGCATCAGCAGTCCTTTTGTCAGCCTTCTTCAGAGTTTTGCTCAAATCCCTCAATTTCAGTCAGAATTTACCTGAAATCACAGAAAAACACACAAACTCATAGTAAAGTCCAGAAATGTGAATTTAACATAAAAACTAAAGAAAACATCCCTAAAAGTAGCTCAAACTCACTAAAAACTATATAAAAACAATGCCAAAAAGCGTATAAATTATCCGCTCATCAATTACCTTTAACCTAAGCTTGAATTGGATTAGATTTTCTGTTTTAGCTTCTGTGCTTCAAGCTTAAACTTTTTTCTCTCTTGCTTCTTTGGTTACTAGCTTATGGAGGAAGCTTTTTCTCTCTTTCTCTTTCTTACTTTTCTGAAGCCTTGATTTGACTTGATTAGAGAGGAGAGGAACGTTGCTTCTGGTAAGGCAAGATGGTGGGAAATGAAAATCAATTCGGGCTTGGATCAGGTTCTTCTCAGGTTCAGCCCGTTGGTGCTTTGCCTTTCTTCTTTGAAGAATTTTTGCTTGAGATGAATGATTTGGGCTTGTCTTTATTTTCACTTACCATTCAGCCCATTAGCATATTTCATTTGTTTGATGTTGGGCTGCTACAACACTTCTTTTTAGCCTGTATTACTAATCAAAGATAATCCAAAACTAATTTGGTGATTAGCCCACTAATCAAATGTTTGTCATCATCAATTCTATTAATTAATTTCTTAACTCAACAATCTCCCCCTTGATGACAAACATAATCAATCAATGATCAAAGGAATTAAATTTTGAAAAAATTAGAGAACTTCCCTTTGATGTTTCTTGCTTTAGTGTTGCTCCCCCTTTCCTTTTTAAGATTAGCTCCCCCTGGATTTATGCTTTCTTCTTTATTCCTGTTTTACATTGTACTTAAAGATAACACAATATAGAGCTGTACACAATTTTCTTGGCTAAGGGATATCAAGCAAACAGCACTATATAGTCAGCCCAACATACATTAAGCTAAAATCAAGCTAAAATCATACCCAAAAAAAAAAACTAAAAACTAAAAACACTATTACAAATGCTATTGCTTTTACTCCCCCTTTTGTCATCAAGGGTGGACAACAAGTATCAAGCAACAAAAAACAGTACTCTAAGTCCTGCAAGAGAGGTTAGTGCACAGTTAAAATAACTAACTAAACAACCATAAGTGCATCAGTATTTAAAGTTATTACAGTCATCCAAGATAAAAAAATCAAGCAGTAGCAAAATAGAATAGATTTTATCAGACAAAAAATAAAGCTGCATCAATAGTTTTCATGAGACAAATTCTAGGCATCAGACTCATTTTGCTCCGAGTTAGCTTCTTCTTCAACATCAGTGGTTGGATCTTCATCCTGTTGAAGGTTATCAATGTATGTCATGAAAACCGCCACTCTATCCCTTGATTTCCTTAGGAAATTTTCATGTTTGCTTGCTAGCTTCCGTTGCTCCTTGCTCATAGCAATCAGGTGGTTGGATTGGGAGACAAACTTCTGAACAACGTCCTTGGCAACATTCAGTAGAATGGATTTCTTTCCAGTAGAGACTGAGGTGCCCTCGGTGGAAGGAGGAGGAGAGTCCTCTGGATTGTACTCTTCATCATCATCATCCAAAATCACTCTTTCAGATCGAGTAGGTACTTTTTGCTGTTTCACTGCACCACCTCCCTTTAGATATGAATGTCTATTTTCATATTTCTCATTGGTCAAGTCAACACCAAAATACTCAAAAATATATGTTAGAAACATGCCATAAGGAAGAGCTTTGTCCTTTTTACTTCTAACAGAATCAAACATGTATCTAACCATCAAATATGCAAATGAAATTTCAGTTTTGGTGAGAAGGGCATATAAAACAAGAGTGTCAGTGTATGAAACCCTTTAATATGAACCACTTTGAGGAAGTATAATGTGGTTGACCATTCGGTGCAACTGAGCACGTTCATATCCTAGGGCTTTGTGAGTGGGTGTAATGCCATCAATTAAGGAGACATGTTCACAGATACTAGCCAGGGCATCATTGTATGAAACACCAACTCCTTCATCCCACTTAACTGAAGTGTAAGCACTAGGCCCAACATTAGTATACTTCAAAGCATCACTGATAGTCTCATTGTTTAAGACTATATCTCGGCCCTTTACATATGAGTGAGCAGTGCCTTCATAATAAGTCATATTAGCATAAAATTCTTTGACCAACAAGGGGTAAACAGGCTTTTTGATATCAAAAAGGTGATTCCAGTCCAGAAAAATCAAGTTATCAACAAAAGGAAAACCTTTTCTTTTCAAAGATTGCAGATCAGCTAGAAAAGATGGACACAGGGTACGATACTGGATAACCCCTTCATAAAAATCATTGTTCATGGCAGATTTGAATCTATAAGGGTTATAGTTCAAATGAGAGGTCAAAAAATGAGTTTTGTGATCAAACGGCCCAATGTCAGGTTCACTAACTGATTTGAGAGGAACTCGAGTTTTACCTCTCTGTGAGCGCACAAGGACTGACCTTGCCCTGGGTTGTGGTGGCTCGGGAACAGGTTCCTCCGTCGCCGGACGCTTCCCTTTGGATGAGGATGGCTTTGCAGAACCAGGTTTTGAGGAGCCAGGTTTGGAAGGTGTGGCCTTTGGCGGTGGCGTCGGCTTGGCTGAGACAGGAATCCTTGGTGTGGTCTTGGTTTGGGCCATAGGACTAGTGCGAGGAGGAGAGGTAGGAGGAGAGAGTGAAGGCGTAAACGTTCGGTCTTGGGAGTGAGTTGCAGGTTTGGTGGAGCGCTTGAATATTTTCTTACGAGGAGGTCTTGTAGCCAGGATTTTCGTCCTCATTTGGTAATATTTAGGCTTTTGATGGAAAACAAGCAGTAAAGCGAGTGGGAAGAAACTGAAAAGTTTGAGGAGATGTTATGAAAGAAAGAGAGGGAGTGTTGGTAACCGTACCCAAAAGTGGATTTCCAAACCATGCAACTGCATCATATTTTGAAAAGACTTGAAATGACATGACCTCATTCAAGAAAGATTTTATTTGATTCAAAAAAAGAATTAAATTTTAAATTTTGAAAGACAACAAAATTAGACTGAAACCCTTTTTGGATCAAAACAAAAATTAAGTTAGCTTGAAAACCTTTTCGGGCCACAAAACACACAAAAAAAACTTTTAAGGAAGACTTAAGCACACAAGCCGTCAAAAATCAAGCAAGCAAGAATGTAACATTCATATTGGCCCCAGATGTGGTTTGGATTTCTGTGTAACATATAGGACTACTCAGATCTGATTTGAGGTTGGTCCACTTGAAGTAAGCCTAGAACACACTAACTTGAAGGAAGCGTTCATCACCTGCCCAGAATTGTCTCATACCTGTTCATGAGACAAAAAGCTCCAGCAAGTACATCAGCATTTTTCAAATAATGAATCATAACTTAGAATTCCTAGACCAGTCCTAAGCATACAGAATCTATCCTCAGCTAATGGTTTTGTAAAAATATATGCCAATTGCTCATCAGATTTAACAAATTGAATACTAATATCCCCTTTTTGGACATGTTCTCTTATTGAGTGAAATTTCACTTCAATATGCTTCATCCTTGAGTGCAAAACTGGATTTTTAGAAATATTAATGGCACTCATATTATCACACATCAAGAAAATATTTTCATCCTTTAATTTGTAATCAGCAAGCTGTGTTTTTAACCATAAGAGCTGAGAACAACAAGAAGAATTAGCTATATACTTAGCCTCTGCAGTGGATAAGGCCACTGTTGGTTGCTTCTTACTTGACCAAACATTTAAGGACTTTCCAAGGAGGCAACATAAACCAGAAGTGCTCCTTCTATCAACTCTATCACCAGCAAAATCTGCATCACAATAACCAACTGTAGAAAAATCATCAATCTTAGGATACCAAAGACCAAAATTAGATGTGCCATGAACGTATCTAATGATCCTTTTAACTGCAGAAAGATGTGACTCTTTAGGTTTGGATTGGAACCTAGAACACAATCCAACACTTTGCACAATATCGGGTCTAGAGGAAGTTAAGTACATAAGTGAACCAATCATTCCTCTATACCTAGTCTCATCAACATCTTTCTCAGTTTCTCCCTTATCTAATTTAGAATTAGGATGCATGGGTGTTCCCATGGGTTTGGCATTTTCCATACCAAATTTCTTAACTAATTCCTTGGCATACTTTTCTTGATGAATGAAAATACCTTTTTCAGTTTGTTTAATTTGCAGCCCAAGGAAGAAATTAAGTTCACCCATCATACTCATGTCAAATTCACTTGTCATGAGTTTTCCAAATTCAGAACAAAGGGATTCATTTGCTGATCCAAAAATAATGTCATCAACATATATTTGGACTAGAATAAAAGAATCATTAGAGTTCTTGATGAATAAAGTTGTGTCAGTGGTGCCTCTTTGAAAACTATTTTTTAAAAGAAAAGAGCTAAGTTTCTCATACCAAGCTCTAGGAGCTTGTCTTAAACCATAGAGAGCTTTAGATAGTTTAAAAACATGATTAAAATGCTCTTTATTTTCAAAGCCAGGAGGCTGCTCCACATACACTTCTCTATCTATCACTCCATTCAAGAATACACATTTCACATCCATTTGGTATAATTTAAAACCACAATATGCAGCATAAGCTAAGAGAAGTCTTATGGCTTCCATTCGGGCAGCAGGGGCAAATGATTCATCAAAGTCTACTCTTTCTTCTTGGTCATATCCTTGTGCCACTAGCCTTGCCTTGTTTCTTGCAATGCTACCATCTTCTCCCAACTTGTTCCGAAATATCCACTTGGTGCCGGTCACTTTCTTTCCATTTGGCCTTGGAACCAAAGTCCATACTTGGTTCTTTTCAAACTCAAGAAGCTCATCCTCCATAGCTTTAACCCAAGAAGGGTCACTAAGTGCTTCCTTGACGTTTTGAGGCTCCATTTGTGATAGAAGTGCAATGTTGGATCCTTCATTTGCCTTTCTAGTGGAAGACCTTGTTTGCACTCCATGAGAGACGTCTCCAATGACAAATTCCTCAGGATAATTCTTCAAGAATCTCCACTCCCGAGGTCTGGTGGACTTGGAGGCAGATTCAGTCACCAAGGGATTTTGGGCGCTGCTGGCTGCAGGATTTTCTTCAGATTCATGAGACAAAATGGAATTGTCTTTTGAATTTTCAGCATTTGCAGTTTCTGGTTCAGCTTGTCCAGAATTTTCTTTTCCATGATTTTGAGCATTTTCATCCTCCTTATGAGCTTGATTTCCTGCATCACAATCTTCCAAAATGCTTTGCACCAAGTTAGTATCGCAAAATGTAACATGTATGGACTCTTCAATAATTCTAGCATCTTGATGATAAACCCTATATGCTTTATTAGTTGTGGAATATCCTACAAACAAATACTCATAAGCCTTTGGATCAAATTTTCCCAAGTTTTCTTTGTTATTTAAAACAAAATATTTGCATCCAAAGATGTGCAAGTAATCTAAGTTTGGTGGGTAACCTTTCCAAAGTTCATAAGGGGTTTTCTTCAAAAATTTCCTTATGATTGTTCTATTTAAAATGTGGCAAGCTGTGTTAACCGCTTCAGCCCAAAGGAATTTTGGAACATTACTCTCACAAAGCATAGCTCTTGTCATCTCTTGTATGCTTCTATTTCTTCTTTCCACAACACCATTTTGTTGTGGTGTTCTTGGACAAGAGAAGTTGTGAGATATTCTAAATTCCTCACAAAAGGTTTCAAACAAATTATTTTCAAATTCAGTTCCATGATCACTTCTTATAGAAGAGATTTTCAAATCCTTTTCATTTTGAATTTTCTTGCAAAAAGGTTCAAAGGCCGAAAAGGCTTCATTTTTGTGTGCAAGAAATAAAACCCAACCAAACCTAGTATAGTCATCCACTATTACTAAACCATAATGTTTACCACTTAGGCTTTGAGTCCTTGTTGGACCAAATAAATCAATGTGTAGCAACTCAAGTGGTCTTTTAGTAGATATGTCTTCCTTTGGTTTAAAAGAACTTTTTGTTTGTTTTCCCATTTGGCAAGCATCACAAGTGATGTCTTTGTCAAACTTTATCAAAGGGAGACCTCTTACTAATTCTTTCTTTACAAGTTTGTTTATTTGAAACATACTTGCATGGCCCAATCTCTTGTGCCATAACCACTTTTCAGATTCTTTAGAGTGAAGACAAGCTACATTTTGATCCTTTAGTTCATCAAGAGTAAGTCCATACATATTATTGAAACGCTTGGCAACAAACATCACTTCATTTGTCTTTTCATTAACAACACAACATTCAAGCCTTTTGAAAACAACTAAATATCCTAAATCACACAGCTGACTTATACTTAAAAGATTGTGCTTTAAACCACATACCAAAAGCACATCATCAATGAAAGTAGATTGCTCATTACCTACTTTTCCAACAGTAAGATACATATACTTTTCTATAGTATATCATTATTATTTCTATAGTATATCATTATTATTTTATTAGATTTTTCATATTCTTTATATTCATTATCTAAATTATTTGATAATTTCATTCTATGTTTAGATTTCTATTAATGTTTATATTAGAATAATATTTCTTTTATTTATTATATCTCTTTTTTTATTCTCAACTGGATTAGATATAAGCCTTTACCCGAAAGAGATGAAAGCCAATGGAAGAAGCGTATGAGTTGAAAGCAAAGAATGAAACTAATCAAACTAATGAGCTGTTAGGGGAGCAGTACACTAGAGGTAAGATTTTACCTTTATCATCATCTCCAAATGTCACAAAACCTCCATCATACTTATTTAGTTTGATGAAGTAGGTTGACCTTCCAGTCATATGCCTTGAACATCCACTATCCATGTACCACATGTCCTTTTTCTTCTTGGATGCTAGGCAAATCTGCATGATGAGTTTCAAGTAGCCTTAGGTATCCAAATTAATTTGGATCCTTTGAAGTTAATCCATCTTGGTTGCCCAAGTGCATTGAAATCACAAACAATATTGTAAACTTTGTTTCCAACAACTCTTTTTTTAATGAAGCATTGTGCATATGAGTGACCAAATTTCTTGCAATTAACACAATGATTTTCTGATGTGTGCCGCTGAAATTGAGGTGAGTTATATTGCTTGAAATGATTAAATGGTTGGAATTTTCTGGTTTTTGGAGGAGATGCATTTCTTTTGACAAACTGATTTTTGTTATAATTATTCCTCTTTTCAAAAATGTTTTCAGCAGAATTTTTTTAAATATTTTTACCTTTTGAAAATGAGGTTTTGTTGTAAAATATTGGTTTCTTGAAAGCATCCTCATTTTTTGAAATGTAACCCAAACCTGGCCGGTTTGGACTTGGACCAGTTCTTGGTGAAGGCTCAGTTTCACTTGTGTTTGCTTCATCAAATTTTTCTTCACAAGTTGAAACATATTCGATACCTGATTTGCTTGGTATGGATTTGGTATTTGATGAAGAAGCCACAAATTTTATAGAGGAAGTATTAGAAACTGCATCTTCCTTGGCTATGTAGTCTAAACCAGATTTTTCAAATAATGGTCTTTGACTTGCAAGTAATTTGTCCAAGTTTTTTGAACCTTGAGCAAATTTTGCTAAGTCACCATTCACCCTTTTAATCTTATCATTTAATCTTTCATTTTCAGCAATTAACTCATGAGAAGGATCCACAATGTGCTTTCCTTTTAATTTTTCAAGTTCAGATTTTAGAAATCTGTTTTCTTCAATGATGTCCAATGCACATTCAATTTTCTTCACTTTTTCTTTTAAAAAATTATTTTCAGCTCTTAACACATCTCTTTCAGATCTGCATTCATTGTATTTATCAAGCAGTTTTGATGTGTTTAAAGTGAGATCATCAATAATAGCATGCAAGTCCTCAATGGTCAAATCATAATAGTTTACCTCATCAAGATTGTTGTTTCCAGCCATGAAGCAGTCTTTGTCATCTCCTTCAGATTCTTCTTCTTCATTTGAGTCATTCTCAAGATCTTCCCAAGCTGCCATGAGTACTCTCTTCCTTTCCTTCTTTCCTTTGTCCTCCTTTTTGAGCTTTGGACAGTTTGACTTGAAGTGTCCAGCCTCCTTACAATGATGACACGTCACCTTGCTCAAGTCTATTTTTTGCTCCTTTGAACTTGAACCCTTGTATTTGCCCTTGCTTTTCATCATCCTTCTAAATCTCCTAGCAAAAAACAAAAGCTCATCATCTGAAATACCATCACTAGACTCACTCTCTTTTGGTTCTATTTGTGACTTGAGGGCTATTCCCTTTTTTCTTTGAGTCTGTGTTTGTGTGTGTGGCTTCATAGGCAAGGAGTTTTCCTCTCAGCTCATCATAGGTTATGAGACTTATGTTTTTACTCTCGATTAGGACAGTGGCAGTGTTTTCCCACTCTTTTGTAAGGCTTCTAAGGAGTTTTCTCACCAAGGTTTGTTCTGCATAGTTTGTACCCATAGCATCAAGGTTGTTGATTATGATTGAGAATCTCTCAAACGCTTCATCAATGCTTTCTCCATCCTTCATGCTAAACATCTCGTACTCTTTTCGCAGCATATCAATCCTCATTTCTTTGACTTGTTTAGTGCCTTCGTGTGTAACCTGGAGTTTTTCCCAGATTTCTTTGGCTGTCTTGCATCTAGACACCTTCCGGTACTCTTCAAAGCTGATAGCACAGTGAAGAAGGTTGATTGCTTTAGCATTTAGCTCTATCTTCTTCTTATCATCTTCATTCCATTCAGCTTTTTCTTTTGGAGTCACCACTCCATCAGCACTTGTTTTTGTTGGAATCTTTGGACCGCTCACAACGATCTTCCATATGTTGTAGTCAATGGATTGGATGAAGATCCTTATCCTTTCTTTCCAGTAGGAATAGTTCTTCCCGTTGAAGAAAGGTGGCCGGTTGTTTGACTGGCCTTCAGTGAGGGTGTAGGCAACTGTGGTTGTGCCCAGATTGTTCGCCATTGGATCTTTGCTCCAAGCGGTTAAGCTTGATTCTTGAGACCGTAGCTCCTGATACCAATTGAAGGTTGTGGTAGGCTTAGAGAAGGGGGGTTGAATCTATGCCTTCCTTTTAAGTTGCTGTCATTACCCTTTTAAAACAGATTTGCGATTCTGATTCTGTTTGAACTCAGTAGCAGAAATTTATGAGACAAATTATTTTTGTCTCATGATTATCAAAAAACAGAACACAGCAGAGAAGAGAAAAGCTAACACCAGCAAGTATCCTGGTTCGGTTGCCTTGAATTATGCAGCCTACATCCAGTCTCCCCCACAACTATGGAAGAATTTCATTATAGTTAACAGTATTACATACACCAATAACACAGGATTGACCCAATCCTTTCACACTCAAGTTCTAACCTAACTTGACATTGGCTATGCTAATACCTAACTATTCACTCTTAGTGCTAACCCAACTAAGAAAGGGATACCTTACAGGTACAAAATACAAGACATAGATATACCTAAAGAAATCTGAAAATAACTCTAGGCTTTTCTCTCAAGTGTTTCACTCAGCCTTTTTCCACTCATGGCTTTTACTTGAGTTTTCTCACAATGCCTTTTCTCACTAGAAATTACATAATGATAAACATTGAAAAGTACATTACAATCAATAAAACATGAAGGAGATTGACTTCATCAGCAGCCTCTTTGCTATGTGCAAAACCAGATTCGCAAACCTCAGATGCAGTTCTTCAGTATTGGCCGAATGATTCTTTTAAAGTAAGCATTATCCAAGTAGAGGAACTTCTTTACAGAACACTGTTCTCACACTTTGATTTTCTCTCCTTGCTTTCTAAATGAATAGACAGCTTCTTTTATCTCCTTGCATGTTGCTTGGCTCTTCTTCCAAGGTCAACACCTTGAGCCTTGAGCTTCACCATCCCACAAATTCACTTTTTCACCTTAAACCTTGGAGTAGAAACTTTGCTTCTGACTTCTTCATCTTGACCGAAAGCCATAAGGCAGTAACCATAGAAATCTTCTCATGGTCAACTTGATCTTAGCCATTAAAAAAAACTACTTGGTCCCCAAGTATCACTTGTGACCGTAGATGTGAAACAGAATAGGGCAGAGAGCAACTTTCTCTTGAATGCCATTTTCGGATAGAGCAGAGATTTGGGAAGAAGAGAAGAAGATTTGATGCAAGCAAGATGAGATGGATTACCTTTAACCTAAGCTTGAATTGGATTAGATTTTCTGTTTTAGCTTCTGTGCTTCAAGCTTAAACTTTCTCTCTCTTGCTTCTTTGGTTACTAGCTTATGGAGGAAGCTTTTTCTCTCTTTCTCTTTCTTACTTTTCTGAAGCCTTGATTTGACTTGATTAGAGAGGAGAGGAACGTTGCTTCTGGTAAGGCAAGATGGTGGGAAATGAAAATCAATTCGGGCTTGGATCAGGTTCTTCTCAGGTTCAGCCCGTTGGTGCCTTGCCTTTCTTCTTTGAAGAATTTTTGCTTGAGATGAATGATTTGGGCTTGTCTTTATTTTCACTTACCATTCAGCTCATTAGCATATTTCATTTGTTTGATGTTGGGCTGCTGCAACACTTCTTTTTAGCCTGCATTACTAATCAAAGATAATCAAAAACTAATTTGGTGATTAACCCACTAATCAAATGTTTGTCATCATCAATTCTATTAATTAATTTCTTAACTCAACAGTCTCCTAGCACGTGGATCTCATCAAAACTCAGCCCAAACACTCACCAAGTGGGCCCCAAAAGTGAATTTTATCACTAAAAGACTATTTTACCCTTTCTTATGTAATCCTTAGTCATTAGCTTAGTATTTAAAGACTTTTTACACTTGATCTTCGAATGATATAGGGAGATCTGCCATATTTCATTTTTATGGTTGTATTTTCTATCAGTATGAGTTTCTAAATCTCCTAGGTTGAGGGGAGGAGTCCTACTGAGTTTTACGGATTAATAAAAGTACTACTGTTCTTTCTCAATTCGTGTTTGATTCTCTATTCTAAGATGTATTTTTGTTCTTCATCAATATGAATGTGTTGAACTGGCATAAGGTTATCACATTCTACATGGGTTCAGAGTGAGTTTTTCATCAGACAATGATGAACCACCAGCTTGATTATACATCTCTTAGACGGCTAATCCACGACTTCGTTGGTGACTTCTCGAGACACCAGTTCAGCCGAAGTATGGGGAGATTAGGGTCTCTGTGGTAGAGACTAGAACCAAAGCCGCAGCATCCTCTGATCCGGAAGATTCGACCTTGTCTGTGGCGTTTTGAGTTGGATCACAAAGGAGAATGAACTGTAGGAGCTTCACCTTCAATCAGACTGGATCCGCACTAACCCTGGGGTTCAGATCTGGAGGAGTATTAATGATCTCTAAAGAAAGACGTTAATCACATATAGCCTGCTATAGAAGAAATCATTCACAATTAAAGAAGACAGTAAGACCAGAGTTAATCCAGAAGGACAAAGCATCTCAAGCCTTAACCATCTTCTTATTATTATAAACAGGCCAACCTAGTTTAGATCTCCTTATTTTCTTTTATGCAATTAAACAAACATACCAACATCTCCTACTCACCTGACTAAGATCTGCAAGATAATCATATCTTGCTTCAAACCACAGTCCTCGTGGGATTGACCCTGACTCGTTCAGGTATTACTTGCACGACCCAGTGCACTTGCTGGTACAGTTGTACGAAGTGTGGGGATTCGTGCACCAAGTAGCAAAATAATTTGAGACATCTTGCTTTTTAGCCATGAAAAAATATCCTCAAACTGTTGACTTTAAAAAAAAATGACCTTCACATTAAGTCCTTCTAAAGTAAAAAAACGACCTTCACAATTATAAGAATTAAGCACCCTATCGACATTAAGAGGTTTCAATTTTTCATTATACACCTTAAAATCAACATGTAATTGTTCCACATAAAGACTCAAATATGATTTTATCACTTCAGATTTTCCTTCATCAGTCCAAAAAAGAATACTCTGATGCACGGTTAAAGGTACAACTCCAACACCATGAATCCAATCTCGTCCAAGCAATGCATTATAGCTAGCCTTTGAAGACACCACCACAAAAATAATGTTTTGACAAGAAGATTCCACTTGCACTTGGAGAGTCACTAACCCTTTTGCAGGGGGTTGATACACCACTATAATCAGTGAAATATTAGTAAGGATCAAATCATCAGAATACTTCCCTACCTTAGTCAACATTCATTCTGGCAACAAACTAATTGCTTCTCCTCCATCGAGTAAAACTTTGTTAACACAAATACCACTTAGATAAGCTGTAACATGCAATGGTCGAAGATATGACTTCTGCTTTTCTGTTAGTCTTTGGAAATATCCCAATTCATCTTCAAAACGAATAAAAGCAAAAGCCTTTTCATCTTCCACATCATAATACTCATTCGGATTTCCTTCGTATTCCCTTAAGTATTCAGTTGGTATGATTGAAATCGTGCTTACCATTTCCTCATCACCTTCCTCAAAATATTCTTTATCCAAATCAACATCTTTTCCTTTATCATCAATTGGGGATACAATAACAGCTTTGCCCTTTTTGAATTTAGCCTATGAGGAAATCTCTTTAGGAGCAGTTTTCCCATCAGACGAGAAGACTATTCTAGAATGAACAAAAGGCATTGCCCCTTTGTCTTTAGAATTCAATGATTTCTTCTGCACCATTTGTTGTCCATTCCTTCCACTTCAATTTCCTCTAGCTCTTCCTCGAGGATATGGATAATGGCTTTGATTGAAATCTCGATGACCTCTCTAAGAGTTACGCTTATATTACGCATCTCGATTACAATACTCCTGGCAATTTCGTATCCATTGCACAATCAAACCTTGTGAGCGACTCATTGAAGAAGAAAATTTCCTCTGATGGACACCAGAACTTTGTCCCTCTTGTCTTCGAGGAGGTTGCCTCTGACGAATTTATTTTTCTTTATGTCCTAACTCTTTTTTCATTCTTTCTTTCTCAAATATAGTTGCAGTATCAGTATCGAAAACATCATTACACCAAGGGCACAAAGACACATCTGGATCTTTCAATTTCTACTACATCAGGAATTCTAACAATCCTTCACCAACACCCGGAGACACTGCTCAAAATTAGCTTTGAAATCCCCCATAACAGTATCAAATTCATAAGAAAAACCAACCATGTTGAACCCTAAGAAAGGCTTCGCAAAATTTGCACTAGCATCAAAAGGATCAGAGTCAACCTTCATCTCTTTTATACTATCATCGAACTTTAATCTCCCTTCCATAATTGCTTCTTGAATCAAGTCCCTGAAATGAACATAGTTAATAGTTGAATGGCTAGTTATTTGATGAAATTTACAATAGGTTTTCCACTTTAAATATTTTATCGAAAGCAATGTCTTGCCTTCTTACAAGATTAATTGTTTATCTTTAAGCAACACATCAAATATTTGATCTGATTTTGAAATATAGAAGCTATTCTTCTTTCCTCTCTTACGTTTTGTATCGTTAGATCTATCAACATTCATGATTTTTTTAAGCAGAGAGCATACATAAAGTGGACTTTTTTTAATTCAGCCAAATCAACTTCAGAAAATTCAAAATCAGACTCCTCACTTGAAGATTCTACTTCGACATATAAAACCTTTTCTTTTCGAGAAAAATATTTATTTTTCAACCTTTTCTCATTTTTAAATATTTTTTCTCCTTTTGAAGAATTTCTATTTGATGAACTCTTTCATCTAAATGAGCTAAGTCAGGTATGTGGACATTAAGCAACTTTCGACGCATGTAACATCCTAAATCCATGGTTTCTATTTTCACTACTTCATTTTCAGGAAGAGACACATAACATTGACTTCGAGCGTTTTTAAAAACAAATAATGAAGTTATATATTGATTCACCATCCTCTCGTTTCGAAGCCGCCAAATTAGTGACTGTCACATTCAATTCTCCTCTAAAAAATTGAGAATGAAAAGCATTCTCTAACTGTGCCCAAGTTACAATTGAATTAGGCCAGAGGTTAGAAAACCAAGTTAATGCATTTTTTGTTAAAGAAGAAGGAAAAAATTTCATCTTTAAGTTCTCATCATTTGCTAAATTTCTCAATTCAACCATATATCGAGCAATATGCTCAATAGTCGATTCACCAACTTCACTCGCAAACTATTTTAGGGTTTTTCACGCCTCTAGGCACTTCTACCACTTGCACAACGGCAGAAAAAGCAGAAACAAAGTACTGATGACTCATACAACCCACATTGAATCCGACTCTATTAATCATATCCTCAACCATTCTAGTAACTTGGTATCTCTCACCACGTTGATTAACCTGCATTCGAGCCAAAACGTCATACGTGTTTTGATCTCGTTGAATCACTCGAGAAATATCTCCTTCAAAATGCATATCACCATCCTAATTTCTAGGCATATTAATCATATCTTCTTAGTTCATTTGCATATTTTGTTAATCATCTTCGTCATAATCAACGATTCGAGCAATTTGCTCAACTTGTCTAGCAAGACACTCAAATTTTGACTCATGATCAGCCATCATAGAATTCAATATGGTAGTCATTTGCTGGGTCAACAAATTGACCAAATCATGATGACTTTCATCGAAATGTTGTCGAAAGGCAACCATCAAACCAGAACCATTAGATGTGGAACACACTTGATAAACACGAGAAAACTCAAGATGTAATGGAGGAACTGAATTGCTAATTGACGTATTTCCAAATCTAATAGGAGGAGCATAACCACCCATGGGTGGATTATAACTTGGAGGTAGGCCATAAGGAGGCCAACCAGTTGTTACTGGTGGTTGTGCTTGTGTTAAAGCAATTCGTGGAAGTGGATTTTGCCCATTATTCCCAACTGGAAGATTAGTAAATGTTGCGTTCTCCACTAATGTACCACTTTTAGAACGCGACATCATCTCTGCTGACATTTGTGCAACTATAGCAACATTATGATTTGCAAATGATTCATTATTAGAAACTTCGTCTGCCATATGTATAATTCTACCACTATTGCATCCACTAGATCATGACAAAAACTTTTTGACACACTTAACTTTTAAAATTGTCTCATTGGGCCTGCCAATGTGTTTTACAATTTTTAACAAATCTGGGGGTTCGATATTTAGTGATCTGGGAACAAAATCTACTCCTCTTGTGAATACTAGTTTTTGAAAGTGTAGGAAAGATTCTTTTAAATTGGCTAAAATAACAAAAGAAAATATGAAAAGAAAAAAAGAATAACTTTCGAAATAAAATAACTGAAAATGAAAGAAATATCATTTTATTTAAAGAAAGCAATAAACTGCCTTCGATAAAATCGAAGGACTTTGAAATCAAATACAAAGTACGGAAAGTCTAAAGGGAATGAAAAGAACAACTTTGCTAAAAAGATAAATTTGCAGGAAGATAAAGATTACAAGAAATTTAAAGTAAATGTAAAAGATATGGAAAAAATCCTACAGAGAAAAAAAAAAGCTCTTAGCAAACTCAGAAATTCGCTGGAGATATGAGAGTGCGAGAGTGTTTTCTCAAATGAGATTCTAACTTTTGTTCCTTCTAATCTTCATCTATTTATAAGACTCTTTAACCAATCAAATTCAAATATATTTTACACGTGCATTAATCTTTTAGTAATTGTTATCGCGCTTTGTATGATGTGAATAATTGCCATCAATTATCTTCACTCAACAATCTTCTTCGATAAGACTTGTCGATTAACCTTACTTATCTTCTCGATAAATTCCTTTCGATGAGTACTATGTCCTTCGAAAAGTATTTGTCGAGCCTTGACCTCAATATCTCAAAACTTATTTTATTATTGACCAACATGTACATATATAACAAAATATAAATTATATTTTTTTCTCTAATATACCGAACTTATTTAATATTTAATTTAATTAAACTGTATTTTTAACTTTGAAATATATTTTAATTTATCCTTTCATATTATTAATTTTTTTGCGATAGATAATTATTCAATTTAATTTTTTTAATTTTACTCATAATAAAAAAATAAATTTACTTAAAATAAAAACAATGTGATTAAAAGTAAAATTAAAAAAATAAATTTACTTAATTTAATCATTTTTCTAAGAATAATGTTTTATTTTTATCTTTAAAATTTTTTTTCTATTTAAATCCTTAATATTTTAAAATCGTCTCAATATAACAATATTGTCCTTAACAGATCACTAATAGCTTAATAACATGAGACGATTTTAAAACCATAAGGATTTAAATATGACAAATTTAAATATTAGAGATAATTTTATAAAAATGCTAGGTGTCCAAGTGAGTAATCAAGTTTAACTAAATTATTTATAAATAAAAAATTATTCGTGCGTCACTTCTCTCTCCTTTAACGATCATCGTTGCTTCTTATTCTTCTTACGTTTCTTCTTCCTTCTTCAATGTCATTGTCATCGTCAGTGCTGCTACCGCTGTTGTTATCATTGCTGTCACCACCGTCATCATTATTGATGTTGTTGTTGTTGTTTAGTTTCTTCTTCTCTTTTTTTTCCTCCTCATCTTCTTTTATTATCATTATCATCGTCCTCATTGTCTTCATCTTCTTCTTTTCTTATAAATGTTCAGAAAACTAGAGCACAGAAATTTTGATACACAATACATGAATTCTAGTGCACAGCACATAAATTTAGTATACAGTACAAAAATTTTTAATATTGACATTCAACCAATAAAATACGCACAACACATAAATTTTTGTGAACAACACAAAAATCTTGTTGCATAGCATAGAATTTTTTATGTGCAGCATAAAAATTTTTGAAGGACTACATACCTAAAAAATTGTGTCTCCTAAGTACAAAATACATTCGCAACAAAAATTTCTGATATATGCAAATATTTGTGTGCTATGTGCAAAAATATATGTATTATGCATAAAAATTTGTAGTTGTATCAATAAATTTGTGCTATATACAAAATTTTATATATTATATTTCAAAAATTGTGTACGGCAAAAAATGATATATATATATATATATATATATTTTTTACTGAATTTTACACAAACTTAATTAGATTTAGAGAAAATGGTAAATAGGTTTTTGACATTTTGATTTACAGATATTGAAGTCCTCGATAATTTAAAAATACATTTAAGTTTTGACATTTTCAAAATTTAAACATATCGATTCCTCATGTTCACTTTGGTCTGTTAGACTCAACAAAAAAAAAATCAAATATGACTTCCATTGTATTAACCTAGTTGATACAGATGTACACATAAAAAAAATTTTAAAATTAGACAAATTAAACTCAGAATCAATATGTCCAAATTTTAAAAAAATAAAAAACTTAAATGTTCATATACCAAAAAATCAGATATCGATTTATCCCTTTCTCTTATATTTATTAAAAAAAAGACTTCAGGTAATATCACTCATCACCTTTAAGACACTCCTTAATTTTACACCCTGAACAAGTAGTGGCTGATCTGTTGACAAGACGCTGAATCGTTGATATCATTGGTCAATCCGAAGCCACATAAGATCCATATGCGTCACCTCGGCCTCCTACTGCCCCGTCCACCAATGTCCTTTCTTACGAACCAAAACTTCATAAACATTAACGCCTGAACAAACGCAAGACGCAACACAAATACTCATAGGTCTTATATCCATACTCTCTTCCTGTGTCTTTCTTATAGATCTGAGACCTCGTGACCAAGTCTATAATTCAAATAAAGTCAACAATGAACTCGAGTTCTGCAACCGGAATGACTATTATGATGCTGTTGGTGTTTTCTTGCTTGACCACACTTTTTGTTGTGGTGCCTCAAGCTGAGGCCGTGTGGTTAACAATTCCAAGTTCGGGAACTAAGTGTATCTCCGAGGAAATCCAATCAAACGTCGTCGTTTTAGCTGATTACTATGTTATTCCTGGTGAGGGTCATCACCATCTTCCTGGTATTTCTGCCAAGGTAATTTCTGTTTTTACTCTTTCTGAGACAGATTGATTCTTTTTTTCCGTGTAAACATTTTTTGAAGGTAGTCAAAGATATTAATCTATTATCCATCGCGTACGATGAATTTCTCACTCAAATGAATCCTAGTCAATGATAAATCATGGAAGAATGGCTGTTACCTGCTAGCGTAGTTTTAGATTAAGGTTAGGGTTACAGTTATGGTCTCGGTAACTGTTGCAGTTGCCATATGGAAAATTGGAGAAAATGTACATAAATCGAAATGACCACAATTATAGCTTCAATTTAGGGGCTGTTTCTCAATTGGGGTATTGGAGTGAGAGGTAAAAAAAAGCTTTAGTATTAATTTTAACGCTATATGACTATAAATTATTCTTTTCCCTTCCTCGCTTCTAAAATCCCAACTTGGAAACAAGTTGCAAGCAACTTTGTTGCTGAAGACAACGCAACCGCAATTTATTAAGGATATTGAACACTCTGAAATTTTATAGATGTCTGATCTAGCTTGTTGCTATGCGAAACACTGTTGCAAATGCATAGCTATTGAAGACTTGAGGTCTTTGCTGTTTTAAAATCTAAATTAATTGCTAATAATTTGTTTATTTCACAGGTAACGTCTCCTTATGGAAATAATCTCCACCAGAAAGAAAATGTGACACAAGGTCAGTTTGCATTTACAACTGCGGAAGGTGGGAATTATGTGGCGTGCTTCTGGATGGATGGTCATCATCAAGAAGGTGTATCTCTCGGCATTGAATGGAAAACTGGAATTTCGGCCAAGGATTGGGAATCTGTTGCAAAGAAAGAAAAGATTGAGGTAAGCTGAAGGAAAAAAACAAAATCCAAAATAGTCATTATTTCATTGCTAGAATGATAGGCAATTTTCGTTGATCACTCTTGATGTTGGAAATACATCTTGATTCCCCTCTATTTCTTCAAGCGACATCAAAGGGAAATTAGTTTTATATTTATAGGGGTGTTTTGTTTTATGTAACAAAATACAATGGCTTCAACTTTCACGTGAGTATTACCTAAATTGCAGTTGTAACCAATGTATGTTCTTAGAAATATAGAGTTAAATTATGTGTTCTTATTTTTAACTGTTGGATACATAGGTAATCCTTGATAGTTTGACTTATCAAAATTGATATGGTTCATGCTCTGTTATTTCCCCTGTAATTTCTAAATGTAGTATTCTAAGTTTGTAATGCTGTTATTATTTTAATTTTGTTTTAGGGTGTTGAACTTGAGCTGATGAAACTTGAGGGAGCAGTGCAAGCTATCCATCAGTATCTAATTTATTTGAAGGATAAGTAAGTCTCTTCCTCTTAAATCTTAATAGTGAATGATAGCCTCTATGTTAGGTTAGAGTTTGATTTAACCAGTTAATTTCGGCATGCATTATTCTAGGTGGGGGCATGAGGTAGGAAAACTACGTTTCCTCTATAATACCTTTGAAACTAAGTTGATCAATGGTATATTTGAGTAAGCATATTGCTCATAGAAACTAACATTGTAATGCGGAAATGCAATTTTGACAATAGCACTCTAACTCACCAAATTCATGAACCACTTTGAGGTATCTAATATTTCAAAGACCAAATTGACGTATGTATGAGCATGGCGTTTCGATGACCATTTTGGACAGTAATTCTTACAATTTATTATTAGAAGTAGACTTTTGACCTTATTAGAAAGTTGAATTTTGTGGTGGCTATTATTTTTGTTGATATGATTACTATGAAATTTTGACAATATTTAAAACGTATAGCTAAAATTGAAGTCACACTTTCTTCCCATTTCGCAACAGTTTTTTAATTTGATCATACTTTTTCTTTTCGTTTTATTTTCAAATAAAAAAAATATTGACAAATAGTAACAAAGCATGATATTTATTTTGGTTATCCTTTTTAAGTGTTGTCAAAACTTCGGAACTACCATAACTTCCATATGGATGGCCATCATAGCATTCAGCTTTTAGAAATCCTTCTTAGATGTAAACTTTTTGTCTATCTGAATATCTTCCTATGAAATGAAACTTGTAAATAATAGAATTACGGAGTCTGGACCAGGCTTTTAAAAAAGCAAGGGTTTAAGAAAGTTTATGCGAGATAATAGACTTTGGCTTGCCTCAGAGGATTCCAATACGGGCTAGGTTCAATTAAGCCGAAGATCAACCTAGCTCAGACTATTTTCACTCCTAGGCAACGGCAAGAATGTTGAGAAATAGATTCAAGATGGCGAGTGCTGTGTTCATGAGCCAATTTAGCTTGAAAATTTGGTTCAGCTCAAAGTTAGTTCTTAGGTTAAAAATTTGGGTAGGGTTTCCTTAATACTTTGGGTTGGCTAGAAGTGGAACTAACACTGAATTATTATAAACCTTTACAAGTATCAATTTCAACAAAACAGCTCACTCCAGAATAGTTAGCTATGTAGTTCGTTTGGTGTTAGGCATTTAGCCCCCCTTATTGATAAAAAATATTTTCAACAAAATTATTAATAAATTTTAAAAATTTTATGCTTTAACTACATAACTGTAACCATTATGATTGATTAATGCATGTGCATTATTTTATGACTTGCTTTCTGGAACTATTTTACAGGGAAGCAAATATGAGGCAAGTTAGTGAAAGAACAAATGCAAGAGTTGCTTGGTTTAGCATCATGTCTCTTGGTGTGTGCATCATGGCGGCGGCACTGCAGCTGTGGTACCTGAAGCGCTTCTTTCGGAAGAAGAAGCTCATATAGATATCTTAACTTTTGTCATGTTATTGCTTTGTTAGGAGACTCTCGTCGTCCTTAACACAAACTGTGTTCCTCCATTTTAGAGAATCTACCAGGACTAGGATTTTTCTGGCTCTGTATAGTGTCATAACACTGGCAAATGTTACGGCTGCTCTCGATGATGGCTAGCCTGCCGGCTCAACCTGTCAACCATGCAAATACCCCTGAAACAAATATATTTGCGATCATTGAATGGCAGATCTATATCAATTCTATGTCACTAACTCAATCTTTGATCTGTCACAGTTTTCTGTTTTTTCCATCCTTTTTTCTCTTTAATACCTTAGCAATAGCATTTTTTTATTTTTTTTTTCTCTTGTGGAATTGGTGAAATTGATTCATTATGTAATTTGTTTGCACATTTGATTAGTATAGATATATGATGATGTTAGGGACTTGGGTATTATGGGGTGCTCAAAGTCCCATATCGAGTAGTATGGGATGCTTGATGTTATATATAAGGAGAGTGATTCTTCTCTCTTAACAGTTAGCTTTTAAGGTGTGGTTTCCCACTTTTTTTAGATACTTAACAATGATATCAGAGCATGGTTGTCGGCGCCATGGAAAGGGCTACCTATAGGCTAGATTAAGATGATAGACCATGGGATGTTGTATATAAGGAGAGTGGTTCTTTTCCCTTACCATGTCTTAGAGATGTTTAAACATTATATTTGGTAGGTTCATCATTTGGATACTTGCATAGATATTAAATAATATAGTTTTCTATTGTTCGTTAGGTTTTATAAGTTTTCTTGGCTTTTGGTTCGGAACTCAGGATGTTCAATGAAGTTCCCGAAAAAGAAAGAGAATAAGTTCATCGATGAAGGACTTGATGTTTCTGCACTGGTGAACACAAAGCTAGTCCACAAGGAGAGAAATGTTGTCATTAGGCTGCACCGCACTACTAAAAACAGCATATTAGCTGTGAATTTTCTTGCGAATTTTGACTAGAATTTGCAAATAATTTTGTTTTCTGCGACTTTGGCTGCAAATTTAAATTTGCAAGTAACTTACCTGCGACTTTTGTCGCGAAAAACTTGTGAAATTCGCGAGTAATTTTGTGAAAAAAAAATCAGAGTTTTATCCAATTTAGCTTACTTACGACTTTTGTCGCGAAAAACTTGTGAAATTCGCAAGTAATTTTGTGAAAAAAAATCAGAGTTTTATCCAATTTAGCTGCAAAATTTTTTGCATGAACGAAATTTGTAGCAACATTTGCAACAAAAATTGCAGCTAACTTTTGCAGCAAATTTTGCAGATAATTATTCTCCAGCGAATTTCGCAGGTAATCATTACAGCAAACTCCACAAGTAATAAAATCTGCGAAAAAAAATCGCAGCAAATTTCGCAGATAATTAATTTGCACCAAAATTCGCAAATAATCATTGCAGCAAACTCAGCAATAAAATCCACAACAAAAATCGCAGCTAACTTGCATAGCAAATTTCACAAATAATTTGTAGCAAAATTCGCAATAAATATAAATAATTCGTGACAAATACAAATTGTAAAAATTTAAAAGTATCAATGATTAATAGTCAACTAAATAAATGACAAACAATGTAAGAATCATTTTGTCAATAAACTCAAACTAACCTATGTAATTCCAAATTTCTAATGGTAAGTATCAAAATCTCAAGCATTATTTAATTAGATGGACATTATACTAAATAGACAATATACTATTCAACAAAACATTATATAGTTCAATTTACTCTATCTCATCCAATTCTTTCTTCATTTCTTCTTTCTCCTTTCTCTCTTCTTCTAGTTGAGCTTGTAAAGAACTCGTTATTACGCGAGGGATCTTCAATCTGTTTGAGCTACTGCCACCTTGACTTTTGCGAGGAGATTTCCTTGATAAATCTTTCCATTTTGATTCAAACGCACAAGCTACAATGATGAAGGAACACAGTACAAAATACATTAACTGGAAAGTCATGAGAAAAACTAATGCTGCAAATCTTTAGCAGCTTAAACATAACAAGATGAGACAATTATAGATGCTGGAGGATAACAATCTGCATAGAATGTCTAAGGAAAAGAGAAACACTAGTCACAGAATAACACTAAAGTGCAAATGAGAAATGCAAAATATAACATTTGCATCTTATTTGCCAGCACTTAGCTAGAACAAATCACTTCAACAACAATGAAAACAACAAAGCACGATCCTACTAAGTAGGGTATGTTGGCTATATGGATCAAACGATGACATTGCACCTTGTCTTGGATCATGTTTGTGCTCATCCCATTTATACTCAAATCTCCTTTTAAATTTCTTTATAATCTAGGACAGATTACTACATCTGGGAAAACATTCCCTTTAGCAATAAAAACACATTATTTGTATTTGCCAAAATCAATACATCAAACCACCATATCAAATCGAATCACATTACACCATTGTAACTTGTAAGAACAGATGAGCAAAAATAGACCAATTTGCTCCCTCTTTACAGTTTCTACTCTCTAGAATTCCTACTGGAAGTAATATTGAATAGTGGCAGAAACTTGTAACATCTTTCAACAATTTATTAATTAGCTTAATCCAGAAATATGTTGAGCTTAAAGTTATGGCCATTAAAAAACAATCATGCAGTGTCTTGGCAACTGGTATAAACAAAAGCACACGAAAAGTCATATGTATACCTTCACTCTGGTCTGCGAAACCACAAATGAGACATGCACAAATCCATGGCCTTCCAGCACAGGATGCTTTTGCACCAGCCTTAAGGTCACCGTTATGCTGCTTCAAACTACACCAATTAAGATAAGCACAAATTAAATATCTACTCCCTCAAGTCCATGGCAAGTTGCAGACAAAAGCATTACAAAATTAAGGGCAATAACAGAAACAACTTCATGGAAAGAACAAAATTTGAAAAAGGAGCACAAAGTCCCTTTGAATTTTAGGTCCTTTGATGTCATCAACATTAAGATAGAATATTCCAAAGATGAATGATGCTATTGAATTTTCTGTTTACAGTCAGAGAGATCAAGTCATGGTCACAGTTTATCAGACTATCAGAATTTCAAGCACATTAAAGCATCATTCCAAATGCAAGTTACCTATCCAAATCAAACAGGAACCAGTGCAGAACCAACAACACTAATTTGCATACCAACATTACAATACATTGAAACAGAAATCAGTCAAAACTCAAAGTAGTACCAAAAACTAAATAAATAGATCTTCATAACAGCAGAGTATGTTTTTTAAATATTCAGAAGATCATCATAAAAATTTTGAACCATAAAATATAAAATGAAGAATAGTTGCACATTCCATTATTTAATCACTTGTGTCTTGACTCGCACTCTCTTTCTCTCTACTTTCTCTGATGCTTCTCTTAGAACCAAAAGTAAGATGCTGGTGAACAGCAATGACCCTTTGAAGCTGGTGTTTTTCTATTGGTGCTAGGGATGAACCTTCTAGGATAATTAAAAGATTGGTTATGAGCTTCTTGGGTTCTGCCCTCGAGTTGAATTAAGGTCTTTCTTTGAAAGTCTGCATTCTATTTCTTAACCTTTTTTATGGATGGTTATTAATTTAGTGCTGGAATTTTTTTGGTATTCCCTCTTCGATGCTTGTTTGGTTATTCAGATTTAGAAAGCTCTCTCGTCTATTGTATTATGCTTTTAAAAACTGAATCAGTAAAATAGACATTTTTGAAGTAAGTTATTCAATAGTGTGTGCTTAATCTTACATCAATACCAACATTTTTCACAGACACAAACAATGAAATGATAATTGCAACTTCAGTTTCAGGAAGACACAATGCAAAAACATGGTAACCTGAGACAATATGAACATCTAATTGGAAGTTAGTATATATACTAGGGCTATAAAAGAATGAACCTTGTCTGGTGGACAGCTTCAAGAAACTGCATGGCCAAATGTAGAAACTCGCACTTTGGCATGCATGTAGAGCAAGCAAGTCCTCATTACTTTTCTGAATGGCAGAGAGATATGAGCAATTATTCAGGAATAAATGCAGTAATGACCAACACTTAGTTAATAATATTGGAAGACTAACCTTAAACCTTCACCTTCTCCTCCCACTGAGTTTTGTCATAGACTCGCACTGTTATGGTTTCGCTACTGCAAATCAAGGTGATAAACTGTTTTTCACTTTAGATACTGGCCTCATTAAGAATATGTAATTCAAATAGAAACAGAGCAATATAACGAATTACTCAGAACCCTATGAATGATAAAGAGGGATTAAACTTCAATTACCCGAACAAATTCAAATTTATACAAAAGATACAACGATAAAGAGGGATTGAACATCAATTACCCAAACAAATTCCAATTCATACAAAAGATACAAAGAAGGGAATCACCTTAAATGAAAGTAATAGCAGCAATTAGTATCAACTCACCATGAAGATTAAAAAATGACATCTCGATCTTAGTAAATAGTATAGTTATCAGACCGAACCGATAATCAACCCGGTCATATAACTGGGTTACTGGTTCACCCGGTGGATCTCTGATTCACCCGATTACCCCGGTCATAATTAAAAAATATAAAATTATATAAATAAAATTAAATCATGTGTTAAAACTTAAAATGCAAGTCTTTACAAATATATTAATAAAATCAAATATCAATTCTTAGACATAACTAATGATGCAAAAAGAGATAATAAACTATTATTTGGTACAAAATACTTTTTTCAATTTAAATGAACAAGAGCAATGATAATCAGCAACAACTGGCCTTCCCAAGGTATGCTAGCGCCCCCAACAGACTGGTCTTCCCACCGTGTGCGTGCGCACAGGTCTGTACGTACGCACAGATTGCAATTACCTATTGGTGTGCGCGCGCACAAACTGTGCCAGCGCTGCAAGCAGATTGCCGTGTGCGGACGCACAGGTCACAATTTGCGCAGAGTGTGCGTGCGCACATACCAGAAAACTCAGAATTCTGTAACTTTGCAGAATTTCAAGTTTTCAACACCAACTTTGAATGATCATAACTCCCTCTACAAAAATACATTCTCCTCAAACTTTATATCATTTTAAAGCTCTTAAGATCATCTTTAATTTAAAACAAATTCCAATCAATTTTGAAAATCGAGGCAAAAGTTATGATCAGACAAAGCTCACAAAAAATCCATTTTTACCCAAAACCTCAAACTTCACAATTTTCCAATTTTCACAACCAAAACAAACCAAAATCATACTCAAATATCATAAAACTCTACTGCACACTACACTCTAACATTCCATTACACTTCTATCACCTTCACACCTAATTCACTTAACATTCTCTGCATAAACCAACACAAAACCATAATCCTCAATCAAAATTCTCAATGATGAACAATTTACACAATTCCTACATCAAGAATCCATATATCACTACCAAATTATAATTGTCAATCCAATCATGAAACTACACTCATAATCACCACCAACCCTCAACAACCAAAACCTTTTCTCTCATTAACAACAATAATTCACACATTCATCATCAACCTTCATAACCATTAAATACCAATAATCACCAACAACATATATCGTCACACATCATAATCATCAATATTAACCTATATAAATAATCACCATGAATACTCATCAATACCAATAATCTCCAATAATCATCATCAACCACACTAATCCAATACAACCAAGAATTATCACCAATTCATATATAATCATTAATACACCAACAACATTCAATCCTATCTTAGAATCAACTAGCTTAAGTGTCCATGAACATTACATATTACATAAAGGAAACCGAAACCATACCTTGGTCGATTCCCAAAATGTTCCCAACATCAAAATGAAGCTACCAAGCTTGCTCCAAAGCCTCAATCAACTCCAACAAACAACAAAACTCAATCTAATATCACATATACATACCAACATCAAAACCTAAGATACACAAAACAGCTAAACACAAAAGTTTAGTAAAACCTTACCTTATCCAATGTGATTAAGGATAAAATCCATCAATTACCCACTACTAAAGATCACCTAAAAAAGCAAAACCACAAAATCTACTCAAAAACCAAACACAAAAACGCGCAGAACTTAGGGCTGGAAACTAGGAAGCAGAACGCAATTCCTTACCAGATTTCTTTAGATAGAAAGAAAGAGCTCGTCAAGAGCTTCGCTTGGCCATAAACGGCTCGTCAATCGGAGGTCTGTAGCTCAAGTTACAAGCAAAAGAAAGTGAGGGTGAATAGTGACATTCCCCTCTTCTCCTCTCATCTCCAATCTGCGCCCCCTCTCTCTCAAGTTAGGTCAAAACGAGCTAAATGCTCATTAATTGGCCTTATATATGTTGGACCTTGGGCCCGGTTTGGGTTCGGTCCACCCGTTAGCGTTTTTAGTTCATTTGGCTCACTTTATGCCAAAACTTTTAAGATTAGTGTCCGGTTTTCAATTCAAAAATTATTTTTGTCCTTTTAAAACAATAAACCAATTTTCCAAAATTTTATTTTTCTAAAAACACAACACCGGACAAACTTAAACCGGTTTGGCCGGTTCGGCTGCCGGTTCGCAGTTTTTCTCGGTTTTCTGACTCAGAAAAATTTACTGAAACCAAATTTCACATTTTTATTTTCAAATTAAAACTTCTAAATTTTGAATTTATTTCGGGTACAAATTATTTTTAAAACGGTTTTACATGAAAACGCGGGTTCTTACATCCTCCCCTCCTTAAAAAGATTTTCGCCCTCGAAAATCCGAGTTATGCGACATATCCCTATCAAAACGCCCTACCGTGTCGATATTCCCTTTCTCCTTCCGCTACATCACTCTGATTATCGTCATCACTCTGATTATCGTCATCATTGTTAAACCTTTTTCAAAAGAGCCAAAAATCGTTTACTCGAAAATCAACTACTTGAAATTATGGTTGTTCGTAAATAAAAACTTCTTAGTTTGAATTCCTTTCGATAAGATAATTTGGAACCCAAATTCACAAATTAACATAATCGGAGAACTCACTTTTCTTTTTAAACAATATCCTCCAAACCAAGAATTTCCAACGTACAAAACCAAAGACTGCTTTTGTAACATTTCGCAAAGCGATAAAAACAAGTTCAATCTAAATCAGTTCATCATGAAAGCTTTTTCAAAAGGCTCAAAAATTCATTTGTTCTTAAATCAAAACCTTTCAATTTGAATCTTGTTTTGATAAGATAAATTATAAACCAAATCACAAATCAAGAAAATAATAAAACTCACTTTTTCTGTAAACCATATTATTCAGACCAAGAGTTTCGATTTAATTTCAAAAGCAAAACATTTAAACCAAAAGTTCTCAAACCAAATTTGAAAATCATGTTAGCCTTTAAAACCCTTTTCAACTTGGTTCAAAATCATACCAATTAGAAACTGAAAATCATAAGTAAAAACCGCAAAAGAAACAGTCGGCACTTCTCCTGCCATCAGTGTTGAGTAGTACCCTTCAACCGATATACCGCAACTCCACGAACTGGTCACAAACCTAACATCCGTAGACTCTTCCATGAGAAACGAAACTCTCACAACTTCTCATAACGTTACACACTTACCGCTTCACCTTCCGTATCCATAAACAGGTCTTAAAGAACTAACACATCGCATTACTATACCTAAAGATCGCACGTGACATCAAAATGATTCTCAAGTTTACTCAGAAAGATAAAAGAATTTGAAAAAGAAGGACAAACAATAAAGATAGTCTCCGCAAGAGTTTTGAAAGAACTACTGAATCTACAAGTAAACAAGGATGTACAATTGATGAAGAGTATTGGAAAGAAATCCAGTTTAGCAACCTCAAGGATGACTTCTGAATTAGAGATAATTGATAGGGACACAAAAAGGATAAGCAAGGCAGTAGTTTGGAACTAAATCAAGCTGAGTTAACAAGTATGAAATCACAGAAGAAGGTTAACTAAAGCTAATGATGACACTCTCAAGGTTTAAAATTTATGATTAAGTACACATAGTACATTTGAATATAAGGAATAAAAAACTGAAAGAAGATCACCTCATGTGCTAAAAGAAAGGTATGTAACTCGCATTTCACAAAAGGGTGACAGAAACATATATCAAAATTGCAATATGGTTAAAAGAAACTAAATTGCATTTTGTCTAAATAGTTTCCAAGTAAAAGAGTGAATAGGTGAGGTTTGAAAAATGAAAGTCAATTGGGTTAAGGCCAAAATAATTTTTTGAAAATCCTGAAAGACATTTAGGTACTCAATCAGATAAAGGTATACACTGATATTATAGCAAGGTTGTAAGAAAATCAAAAGTTTGTTCAAGAATTCTCAAAGTTTAAATTCAAACAAGCGTGTATGAAATTTTATAGCAAATATGGAACAAGTTAAACTTTATTTAGAAAAGGAAACTCCGTGGTAAAAATTTGCTTATCAGTCGGTTCCAAAACTTTATTTAAAATAGTGCGTGTCAACTTCAAAACAACTTTGTCAATTTAAAGGATAGGCATGGATGCAATTTAAGCGAGAAAAATTGATTTAGATTTCTTGAGAAAATCCAAAACTTATTTCAAAAGTTCACATCAAAACTCTAAGAATACACTTGAAATTGCCATCACATAAGAACATTCAAGAATATTAAGATGTACAAAAAAAAGAAATCAGACAAAACAAGAAAGGATCTTAAATCAAGGAAGTTCAAATAAGACCCACGAAGCATGAGACACCAAATAAGCTTTCCATTGGTCCAAAAGAAGGTAACACACGTCAAGAAAGACAACTCAATCAATAGTGAAGTTTCAAGAAGGAACCTTTGACTAAAGAATGACAATTAAGAGGACAAACAATACACTAGATAGAAACAAATTTAAGCTGACTTAGAGGAGTATGAAATTCACAAGAGAAGAAAAACTGAGACTACTGGTGGTGTTCATAAAAGAAAAAGATTAGTTAAAAATAAAATCAAGTATCGCAACCATAGAAATAAAAGCTTAAAGAACTAGCCCGTACTTGAGAGGAAAGGTATGAACCCAATATTTTCAAAAGAACAACAAATGCGTAAATAATGCATCATGCTAAATTAAAGTCAATTTGTCAAATGAAAACTAACAGGAATAAAAGCGAAAAGCCTTTCCTTTAAGAATTTAAAAATACCTAAGTACATAATCAAGTAGATTTACGTATAGGAACCGTAATAGAATTATTTTGGAAAGTCAAATTGTACTTAAAATAAGTGTAGTTCCGTAAACCAGTAAAAGAATAGGAGAGGTATTAGAAATAAATAGTTTTTAAATTGCATAACAAATTTTCAAAGTTTTATATAGATAGGTGTATATCAAATCAGAAGCGATTTTTATAAAAGTTTGAAAATTGGTTATAAATATAGTCAATTAAGAGAATAACTGAATCACCATTTCTTTAAACAAGACTAGGAGTAAGGACATAAAAAGGCACACTGCATCTAGACAAGTTCAGAGTCATGTCAAAAAATTACATGGATCAAGAAAAAGAGCTCAAACAGAGGAAGATAGATACACCAAGGAATTCAACCGGCATATGCAATTTAGGATCAAAGAAGAAAGCATATGAATAGAAAAATAGGATTGAAAACACCAAACTGCTCCCCAAAAGAAATGGCAACAAGAACATCAAGATAGGTTAAGAAACAATAAGTCACAGGACATCCAACAGAATCCAAAGCACATAACTGAGCAACCTCGAGAAATAGTTTCTAACGTTCCCAAAATCCGCGATTTACCTTACTCAAAACTCATGTATCATATATGATAACCCATTAGTGCTTTCATATACATAATTCACTAGTATTAAGTTGGTCAAACTTAATATCAGGAATTACGCAACGCAAGACTAATGGCGTTAATCAATAGACCGTCATGTGCATAAAGCTCTAATTCTCGTCATTCGACAAGACCTAATACATGACAAACGCTCAGAGTATGCAATTGAAGCACAATCAGTCCATCCCTCAGGCTTACGAGGACGAACCGCTCTGATATCACTAAATGTAACACCCTGATTACCCTAAGTCTTACCTCTAGCCGTAAAGCAAAGGTTAATCAGAGGTTACGGCAATTCTAAGGCTTATACATATTTATATATAGAAAGAAATAATATAATCTAGAAGTCTGATGAAAGAGTGAGCAAAAAAACCTTTATTTCAGAAGCGTGAAATGTTCACACAAAACTAACACACAAGATACAAGATATAGGTGCAAGAGAATAGAACAAATGTATAGATATAGTAATATAAACATAGAAAACTAGCCGCAGCTTGCAGAGTTTAAGCTGACTAGTTACAAATAGAGAGATACAGAGTTTTAGAATCAAAACAGCTTATACATCCTATCTCTCAAGTAAGCCTTTAAGGCCATAAGGATAAATATACAAAAGGAGAGAGAATACTATGATGAAAGTAAAACAGAAATAAACAAGAAACAAATCATGCTCCGCTCTGTTACCATATCTACAATCTCACCGAAGTAGATTACGATCTGCATCTGAAAAATAACAACAAAGTACGGAATGAGAACCGGAGGTTCTCAGTATGGTAATAGTGCCCAATGATGTAAGATGTAAGGCCCCGGGACGCCGAAGGCAATCCTAGAACTTCACATTGCATACGGGTATTCAAGCTTAACAATATAAATAAATAAAGAACTTAAACCATAAACTGGGTTATCTGAACTATGGGAGTTCTAAATAACACTAATCACACCACTGTATCTCACAGCTTCACCAACCTAACCTCAGTGCGATTTCATCGCCACCCCTACCTAACCTCCCAAGCACCAGTCAATCACAATGAATGCAAACAAATAAAACACAGATAATCTTCATATACAACAAGTAGTTCAAGAAGCAAATAGGCATGTTATACAATTATGCAAACTCAAGTAACAAAGCAAGCAAGCATATAGAATATGCACATGATGAATGTATGCCCTATTGGCTGTGATATCACATGTCGGTTATTGTGCCAAACCCGACAGCAAATCCGGTCGACAACTCCCGGATTAGTCTCTCTATTGCGCATAAGGAGGAAAATTCCGAGGGAGAGTGCCCTACCACCTTCTCCTTTCAGAGGGAAATATTCTGAGGGAACGTGCCCTACCACCTTCCTCTGGTTGTCGCATGATTCTGTGGGTTAGTACCCTACCACCTTGCAATCAGAGAGAAGTCACATTTTCAGGAGGGATAATTCCGAGGGATAAGTGCCCTACCACATTCTCCTTTCAGAGAAAAATATTCCGAGGAAACATGCCCTACTACCTTCCTCTGGTTGCGAAAAGCATGAATGAGAAGCCCAGCTTCAACTCTCACATCCGAACGTAGGCGGGATTCTGCCACCCCTACGACGGAGAACAATGCATAGTATAATTACATATTCAATCTCAAAGGCCACTCCTCATAACACACACTCCCACTCATACTCATTCCATCAACCTTAGTCATTCACCAAGTTCACTATTCTTCCTTCTCTCTCAACTAGACTCAACATCAATACAACAGAAACCTAAACCTCTGTTCTCTAACTTTCCAAAATAATCATCAACTAAAACCCTTAGCCTATTTCCCTTATTTCCATACTCAAATCTAAGCCCAAAAACCTTAAAATGGTGTTATAGAAGCTTATAGCCTTGTTGGAAAGGTGAAACAGTTGAAAACAAAGTTTAAAATTATGAAACAGGGCGTGTGCGTATGTACAAGTTTGTGCGTGCGCACGCCCAGGAAGATCCCTCTGCGTACGCACAGGTACCAAAATTTATAAGGTCTGTGTGCTCGCACAAGGTATGCTAGCGCCCCCAACAGACTGGCCTTCCCAACGTGTGCGTGTGCACAGGTCTGTGCGTACACACAGGTTGCAATTTTCCATCGGTGTGCACGCGCACAAGCTGTGCCAGCGCTGCAAGCAGATTACCTGCCTCTGCGTTTATGGACGCACAGGTCTGTGCGTGCGCACAGGTCACAATTTGCGCAGAGTGTGCGTGCGCACATACCAGAAAACTCAGAATTCTGTAACTTTGCAGAATTTCAAGTTTTCAACACCAACTTTGAATGATCATAACTCCCTCTACAAAAATACATTCTCCTCAAACTTTATATCATTTTAAAGCTCTTAAGATCATCTTTAATTTAAAACAAATTCCAATCAATTTTGAAAATCGAGGCAAAAGTTATGATCAGACAAAGCTCACAAAAAATCCATTTTTACCCAAAACCTCAAACTTCACAATTTTCCAATTTTCACAACCAAAACAAACCAAAATCATACTCAAATATCATAAAACTCTACTGCACACTACACTCTAACATTCCATTATACTTCCATCACCTCCATACCTAATTCACTTAACATTCTCTCCATAAACCAACACAAAACCATAATCCTCAATCAAAATTCTCAATGATGAACAATTTACACAATTCCTACATCAAGAATCCATATATCACTACCAAATTATAATTGCCAATCCAATCATGAAACTACACTCATAATCACTACCAACCCTCAACAACCAAAACCTTTTCTCTCATCAACAACAATAATTCACACATTCATCATCAACCTTCATAACCATTAAATACCAATAATCACCAACAACATATATCGTCACATATCATAATCATCAATATTAACCCATATAAATAATCACCATGAATACTCTTCAATACCAATAATCTCCAACAATCATCATCAACCACAGTAATCCAATGCAACCAAGAATTAGCACTAATTCATATATAATCATTCACACACCAACAACATTCAATCCTATCTTAGGGTCAACTAGCCTAAGTGTCCATGAACATTATATATTACATAAAGAAAACCGAAACCATACCTTGATCAATTCCCAAAATGTTCCTAACATCAAAATGAAGCCACCAAGCTTGCTCCAAAGCCTCAACCAACTCCAACTAACACCAAAACTCAATCTAATATCACATATACATACCAACATCAAAACCTAAGATACACAAAACAACTAAACACAAGGATTTAGTGAAACCTTACCTTATCCAATGTGATTTGGGGTAAAATCCATCAATTACCCGCTACTAGAGATTACTTAAACAAGCAAAACCACAAAATCTACTCAAAAACCAAACACAAAAATGCGCTGAACTTAGGACTGGAAACTGGGAAGTAGAACGCGATTCCTTACCAGATTTCTTTAGATAGAAAAAAATAGCTCGTCAAGAGCTTTGCGTGGCCACAAACAGCTCGTTAATCGGAGGTTCGTAGCTCAAGTTACAAGCAAAAGAAGGTGAGGGTGAATAGTGACATTCCCCTCTTCTCCTCTCATCTCCAATCTGCGCCCCTCTCTCTCAAGTTAGGTCAAAATAAGCTTAATGTTCATTAATTGGCCTTATATATGTTGGACCTTGGGTCCGGTTTGGGCCCGATCCAATCCGTTAGTGTTTTTGGTTTGTTTGACCCACTTTGGGCCAAAACCTTTAAGATTAGTGCCCGATTTTCAATTCAAAAATTATTTTTGTCCTTTTAAAACAATAAACCAATTTTCCAAAATCTTATTTTTTTAAAAACACAGCACCGGACAGACTTAAACCGGTTTGGCCGGTTCGGCTGCCAGTTCGTGGCTTTTCTCGATTTTTCTCAAAAAATACATATTCTGACTCAGAAAAATTCACTGAAACCAAATTTCACATTTTATTTTCAAATTAAAACTTCTAAATTTTGAATCTATTCTGGGCACTAAAATTATTTTTAAAACGATTTTACATGAAAACGCGGGTTCTTACAATCCTCAACCTTCTTCATTTAATTTTCCAATGTAGCAAGAGAGAAAATCATCAACCTCGCTTGCCCGCCGCATCAAGAGAGGGAATTTCCAATCTCATCTTGTCCATTACAGCAAGAGAGAGAATTCTCTATCTCAGTTTGCCTATTAGTGGACGGAATCCAACCACCGTTCTCACCATTTCAATTCAAACTCATTTTCAATTCAACACAAGCAAACCTACCCGCAATCCGAATTAATCATTACGAAATTAAACCGAAGAGAATCCTCAACTTTCTATTCAACTCTGTAGTGCAGCTAGTGAGGGAATCCTTAACCTCAAACTCATTTACCACAATAAGAGAGGGAATCATCGACCGCAACTTGTGTATCATAGCAAGTGAGAGAATCCTCAATCTCAACTTGCCTACCGCAACAAAAGAGAGAATCTTCAATCTCAACTTGCCCATTCGTGAGCGGGCAAAGCCATCGTCCTCACCATATCAATCCAAAACTCATTTCAATTCAAAGCATTAAACATAACCAGAATTCAAATTAATAATCACAAGATTCAATCCGAAGGGAATCCTCGACCTTCTATCCAACCCTCTGTTGCAACAAGTGAGGGAATCCTCAACCTCAAGCTTGTCCACTACAATAAGAGAGGGAATCCTCGACCTCAACTTGTTTATCATAGCAAGTGAGAGAATCCTCAATCTCAAATCGTCTTTACATGATCGGGATAACACCACTGTCCTCACTACACAATTTTTATTATCTCTTTAATCATAATCACAACACAAGAGAGGGAATCCTCTACCTCAACTCGCCTATTCACTCCGGGTAATAATCCCTGTCACACTTCTTAATCACAATCTCATCAAGATCTTCACTCACATATATAACGTATAACTCGTAGGGAATCCTCAACCTCCTAAAACCATCATCATTCTCCAATTATTAATAACTTAGACTCATCGTTCATTTTGCTCTAGAATCTTATCGAGGTTTATAAAGGTTTAAAAGGCTAAAGGAATGGTTAAAAGATTAAAAATACACTTTTGCAAAATCTGGAGGTCGCGCGTACGCATGCATGGTCCCGCGTATGCATGAAGTGAAAATTTAGTAAGTTGCGTACGCATGCATGGTGCCACATACGCATGACCCCTATTTTGAACCATTCCGCGTACACATGCAATGTTTGCGTACGCAGAGGCACTTGGCAGAGGCCAATGCCCGCATACGCATGTCAAAAGCCACGTACGCATCCATATCAGAAAATAGAAAATCTGATATGTTGCAGAAATCAGTTTTTCAATTCAATTTTCAAAGCCTCAAAAGTTTTTCTACAAAATTCCTTTTTCAACCATTTTTGAACCGTTGGAAAGATCGATAATGAATTTTCATAAAAATCTAGTTTTGGAGGTTTTTCAACTTCGAAGACTGAGTTACGAACCACCGAAGTTGGTCAAAAATAAGTTTTTACCTAAAAATAGAATTCACCAATATTTCTAAAGTTCACAAGTCAAGTTCATTTTCACTCAACCAAAGCGACCATAACCAATCCAAATCAATCATTCACCACCAATTATACTCAAACCTAGGCATTTCACACCATTCAACCCTCAAGCATCAATTATCACAATTCAATATCAATCTCAAACATAACAATTCACAATTCAAACTCAAATATAGCCCTTCACAACTTACTGGACTTACCTTCACGGCCTCCAGCCTAATTCCAGGGCCTCCAGCCTAATTCCACGGCTTTCGGCCCAACACTTATCAATTCAATACAAATTCACATATGCACAATATTTATTTAATATCAAATTCATTTATACATCAACTATACACACCAACTCATCCAACCAAACCATTTAAACTTAATTCTAGGGGCAATTAACTTAGAAATTCTCATCACACCACACGGTACTTAAATGAAACTTAAATCATACCTCTTGTAGTCATAACAATTTGATCCTTTCTTCTAAATTTCTGCCAAGCATTAGCTCCAAACTCCACCAAGAGTTCCACAAGCCAATTTAAAATTCCCAAAAGCACCAAAATCTCACCCAACAACTCTAACACAACTAATATCATACAAATGTCAACCTAGGATTCATAAATTTGATAAATCATAAGAGTTTTGAGGTTTTTTACCTTAATCCATGGAAATTTGGGATGAAACTCACTATTAACTCATACTAGAGCACCCCTAAACAACCAAAATCACAATATCTCAACATACACTTAACAAAAAACACGAATTGAAGGGAAAAATGAAACTGGATAGAGGACAGTAGGATACTCATCACATAACCTTGATAGAATCGAAAAGGAGGAGACAGCCTCGCGTGGCCGCAAACGGCTTGTCAATCGGAGCTCCAAAGAGAAAGTTATGGTGATTTGAAGTTTGGGAAGTTAAGGTTTCTTACTCTCTTCTTTCTATGTGCCTCTCTCTCATTCTCTAGGGTAAATGAGCTGAAATGCTCATAACTAGTGTTTATATATGTTGGGTCTTGGCCCAAACTTGGGCCCAGTTCACTTCTATGATTCGTTTGGCCCAATTTTGAGCCAAAACCCTTAATATTAATATTTTAATGTGCGTTTTAACTATTTTTACCATCTCAATTGCAAAGTTTAACCTTTTAACCTATCTTGCCCAGAATTAATTTTTTCAGTTGCAGTACCAGAAGATCTCAGCCGATACTGTTGGTCAAATTTTCAGTGCGCTTTTATTTAGAAAAATATATCTTCCTACTCAAAAAATTCACTGAATCCAAATATAATATTTAAATTATTAAATTTTATTTACTAAATTTTCTAACTATTTTCGCCAATATTTATCTAATTAATTACTTAATTAATTATAGTTTGACCGAAGTTTACAAAAAACCAGTTTATTATTATTGTACTTGTTGTTAGAAACTATTTTATCTAAAACATAAATTTAATTGCATATTAATAGAATAAAAATCGACAACTAAGAGTATGTTTGTTTTACGTTTTTATGTTTTATTTTTATTTTTTTAATGTTTTTTATTTTTTAAATTTTATAAAAGAAAAAGTAAAAATAATAAAATTTTATTTTTTATTTTTATTTTATTTTTTTTATAAAATTTTAAAAATAAAAAACACTAAAAATAAAAATAAAAAACGCAAACCAAACGTAATTTAATTCCTTTAAAGTTATTGCATATAATGTTTGCTGTGTGATTTTAATTGTCAATAATAGAAGACAAAAATTGCATATGTGAAATAAAAGATACACGCCTTCAACTATATTAATTAAGTGTTGGATTGTCATAGATTCCATATTAGATTGGAATGAAATTAGAAAAAAATACAACTCTGTAAGTTTTTATTTTAATTAGCGATTGACATTTTTTACATAAATTTTTCGTTTACTCATATAGCTAGTGTTTACCCTTCTTTATTTTGGTCTTGTCATGAAATTTGTACAATAATATAAATGTTTTAACAATATAAAATTTAAATCATAATTACTACTGCATAATTCATCACTTATTCCATTTAATTTTTTTTCCTAAATTTGTATTCTATCTTGTCTATGTGACCATGTTAAATAATTTGTATCATAATTATACTAAATAAAAATACTAATTATTAGGTGATAATATTATTTATAAATAACACATGAATCATATTTTAAATTCACTGTATTTAACCAATATGGATTAGTCAATTTGTTACTTTAGTCGTTTGTTTAAATAAGTTTTAAGAGTTTGAATCCTACCTTATGCATATAACAATCTATTAGTCAGCGACAAACTTTTAAATATAATTGTATTTAACCAAATATCAATTTGATACTAATTTTAACAAAAACTAAATAGACAAAATACGACTCATAAACATAAAAAATAAAAAAAAGGTTTGATTTTAAGGATTCATTGATTATATTTATCCATATTACACTTGTTCTTGCATGTAGAATAGGTCGACTCCTTGTATAGAACGTCTGCCGGGCTATCTCCTCAGGAGGCTGCACTACTTAGCTCGTCAATCCCGAGCTTTTCCTTTCAATTCGCGGAAGTGTGGACAATGAAGGGGGAGTGTACCTGCAAAGGCACTCCAATGCTTAAGTCAGTATGAGATTCAAGTAAGAAGTGTCCTAGAAAGATATTTTTACCTTGCTTTTATAAGATCGGTTCTCTATCAATAACGGTTGATCCTCAACGTCTGTCTTGGTAAGGATCAATAACGTATCCGATCATTATGTTGCCTTTTACTCGGCGGTTTTGGTCCATAACGTCGGTTTTGCCGAGTTATTACTCATGAAGGCAGTATTTGTAACGTCTATTGTCGAGTTATGACGACAAGGTGTGACGTGTGATGCCGAGCTTTATAGGCGTAATGACCGTATCACAGCCCCCAAGCTTAGCCTGACAAATTTTTAATGAAGCAAGTTGAGCTTCTTGATGAGTTATAACTCGGTTAGATTGATTAGTTATGGAGCCCCCAGTTCAACGTTCTTCATTAAAAAGAATGTTAGTGGTGAAAGTGGGGAGTCGTGTCAAGCCATTAATGAGGAGAGAGAAGAATGTTGTGTTTATTAAATGGCTTTTTATGTTTCCAAAACAAACTGTACCGTTTGATGTGATTGAGTTTTGAAGGTTAAGTTTCAATTTGGTTACCCCTGACCCTTGGTATTGCTTCTTTGGAAACAGTATGAGTAAAAGATGTATGCATGTTCTTTGTATTCTTTACTGATTTCTCATTTCCTTCTTCTTCTTCTATTTTCATTATCTGGGTTCTGTTATGTGTTGAGAGGGATAAAAAGAAAATTATTGATTGGTTTTATGATTGGGTTAGTGAAGATGTTAAGTCTCGGGTATCTTTGTTTTGTGATGAAGCGGCTGTTAAGGAGATTTATGCTGGTAAGGTTGTGAGGGTTGGGTTTGGTGTGCAGATGGAGTTATTTCCATGTAGTGTGGAAGATAGAGTTTATCACTGGGGTCAGGGGTTTGAGTACTTCTATATGCATAGTTGCATTCTAGAGGAACTGAGGGTTAAGTTGCCTTTTACTGATTTTGAGTGTCAAATTCTCAAGCAACTGAATTGTGCTGCTTCGCAGCTGCATCCTAATGGGTGGGCATTCGTGAGGTGTTTTGAGGTATTAATGGAAATTCTTGAAGAAAAGCCTTCTGTGGGTTTGTTTTTTTCCTTGTTTAAAGCTAAAGGGGTTTGGAAAGGGGGTGGGTTAATCTAAACAGTACTCCTGGATTTGGGATTTTCAAGTTATATAAATCCTCCTTTAAAGAATTCAAAGAGATGTATCTAAAAGTGAAGAGTGTGGAGAAGCAATTTCCTTTTTATATGGACGAGTTTGTAGCTGAGAGGTTTCCACTATGGTGGTGCTCGGAGCCTCAAAATATACTTGGACCCAAGGTGATAACTCTGAGGAATGTGTGCATTATTGAGTTCCTTGTGGAGCAAATTGATCGAAAAGATTTGATATCTATGTTTGAAATTTTAAAGTGGGAGGAAAATATGAATTTAGTTATAGAATATTTGGGTGAGTTTTGTTATTTTGGTTGGTTTTTTCTTTCTGGAAAAGTTCCTGATCATGTTTTGTATGTTTATGCAGGTGGTAAGTATCCTGGTGTCTCAGCTTCCTCCCTAAGGTCTAGGTTTAAGAACAAAAATCTGGAAAAGGAGGTGTCCTCATCCAATAAGGAAAAGGCTACTGTTGCCGCTGAGGTTAGTAAACCTATAACTGGTCGGAGGAAAGTTCTTGTGAAGAAGAGAAAGGGTGAAGTTGTTGACCTATCTGAAGAATCTAGTCAAACGGGGAATGACATTTCGTTGGAAGAGATCCGTGCATTTCTGATGAATCAGAAGAAATTACATGAAGTTTCTGAACATAGTGATGGGTTATCGGTTTGGGGAGGTGTCTTTCCGTATATGTCTGTGGCCGATGATATTTGCCAATCATCGGCTGATGTTTCATTGGCCAATGAGGTTGGGGAAATAGCCGTCGGGCAGTATATGCAGGTAAATGTTTTTTTTTAATTATTATGTTAGAGTTGTGTGTGGTTCTTATTTTGAAATAGGATTTTGTTTTAACCTATAGGTAGTGGGATTTCGCATGGCGAGCTTAGGTCGTAGTCAAGAGGTGAAATACAAGAAGTTATCGATGCAGAGAGAGGAGGTTGAGATGCTGAAGGAGCAGTTGGCCCAGAGTAAAGGTATGGTTGCTGAGCTGCAAACTAAACTCATTGATGTTGAGAAATTATTGAAAGAAACAAAAGACAGCTATACTAAGGATGTGGAGGACTTAAAGAAAAAGGAAGCCGATTTAGCTAGTGCAGAGACTCGGCTAATCGAGGTTATTGCTCAGTTGAAAGACATGGAACAAAAGAAGCAAAATGAAATTTTGGATTCCTTCGTTGAAGGATTTGAAAGGGCTTCAATTCAGGCAAAATTTATAGCTCCTGAATTTGATTTTTCTGAGATGGATCCGGGGAAGATTGTCAGAGATGGTAAACTTGCTGATGATGATGGCATTGCGGAGGACGAAGATGAGAATACTTAGTTTTGTTTTGAAATGAACTGTTGTTTCTGTGACGTTTTTAGATTGGTGTTTTGTTTAGGATTTTGTATGTTGAAACATTTGCGTTATGGATTTGTTTGCCTTTTTAGGCAAAAAATGGCGCTGTATTTTGAGATGGATTAAGTTATAATCCTTGTTTTGGTAATTTGCGCTTTGTAAGTTATATTCATCTGATGTATGGAATACAATGGTAGATTTATTGATAGGGACATCTTGATAAGATGTCGAATGGTTTGCCAAGTTATAAGTATTGTTTGATGAAAATGCTTGTGTTTTGAAAAGCTTTTTCGAATTGCTAACTCGGTTAATGATTGACAAATAATATAGGAGTGAATATCTAGAAAGTATCTGGTTTGATTGATGAACCTTTATTTACAAAGGTGCAGGTAGGCTAGCCTCATTAAAACCTCTCCAAGCAAAACCCTTTGTTTGGGAAAAATCTTGGTAGTAGGAAAAAGAGTACTAGCCTGGTCTTGACTTTTAACTATAGAATTTCTTTAAAGAAGAAACGCTCCAGGTATTAAGTAAGCTAGTACCATCCATAGATTCCAATGTGTATGCCCTTTTGCCGAGGACCTTGGCTATTCGGTAGGGGCCGTCCCAATTTGCGGCGAGCTTTCCGTGGTTTGGAGGTTTCCGAGCTGTTTCTGTTTTCCGGAGGACTAAGTCACCTTGTTCAAATGATTTGTTTCTGATGAGCTTATTATGTCGCCGAGCTATGGTTTGCTGTGTCGTAAGGAGTCGAATACTTGTCATGTTTCTGACTTCTTCGATGATGTCTAACTCGGCTCGCCAAGCTTCTTCGTGATCGTCGATCCGTGTACGGACCGAGCTTTGTGAAATTTCTAAAGGGATCATTGTTTCAGATCCATAGACGAGCCGAAATGGTGTTTCCTTCGTTGATGATTGTGGCGTAGTGTTATACCCCCAGAGGACTTCTAGTATAAGTTCGGCCCAAAGGCTTTTGGCGTCATCCAACTTCTTTTTTAAAGCGTGTAATATGACCTTGTTTGCTGCTTGACGATCGGATTTCCTGTCGGTAAAGAAATAAAAAAAATGATCGCGTTGTAAGTATACTTTCTAAACCAATAGAAAATCCTTTCGTACAAAAGTTTTAGTTTTCACAAGTAACAAACCCAACAAAATTTATAAACCGAAGTATTCAAACCTCGGGTCGTCTTCTCAAAGAATTGAAGGGAAGTATGATTTATTATTGGTTATGGAAAACAGTATTTTGGGTTTTAAAAAGGTTTGAACAAGAGAAATAAATTACAGGAATTAATAAATTAATAACTAATAAAACTCTTGGCAAGGTATGAAAATTGGAATTCCTATCCTAGTTATCCTTATCAGGTGTGAAGAGAATTGGGTTTTAATCCCACTTAGTTATCTCTTATTAATTAAAGGAAAGTCAAGTGGACTAATTAAATTGATCCTCAAGTCCTAGTCGACTTTTAGAGCGATCCAAATCAGTTAGCAATTGCCAATTTTAACCACTGTTGAGTTTGATAACTCAAGTGTTACCAATTAATTAACCAAAGCCAAAAGAGAAGAAAATCTACTCGAATAAAAATAATTTGGATAAAGCGAAAGCATCAATAACATAAATTAAAGAAAGCAATCATAAGTTTGAAATACCTCAAATTGTATTAAATAGAAAATCAATCTAAACATAAAGAGTTCATAAACTAAATCGAGAAAATAAATAAAAGGAACATTGAACCTGTGATTGAAGAAGATGAAATCCTAATCCTAATCATAATCCTAAGAGAGAGGAGAGAACCTCTCTCTCTAAAAACTACATCTAAGAACTAAAACTATGAATATTGAATGCATGCCTATGAATGAATTGAATGGATTTCCCCACTTTAGAGCCTCTAATCTGTGTTTTCTGGGCCTGGATTTGGACCAAAAAGGATCCAGAAATCGCTGGGACGATTTTTGCAATTTTCTGCACGTGGGGTCCGTCACGCGTTCGCGTGGGTCACGCGTTCGCGTGGGTCACGCGTTCGCGTGGGTCACGCGTTCGCGTCCTTTGGAGTTTTGCTCTTCCGCGCGCCCGCGTCGGTCACGCATTCGCGTCAATTGCGTTCTACTCAAGGCATGCGTCTGCATCGTCCATGCACTCGCGTCGATGCTTTTTGCGCTAAGCACGCGTCCGCGTCGCTGCTTTACTTCAAAAACTTCATTTTGTGCGTTCCTTCCATTTTTGTATGTTTCCTTTCTATCCTTTAAGCCATTCATGCCCTATAAAGCCTGAAAGTACTCAACACACAGATCACGACATCGAATGGTAATAAAGGATAATTAAATTTAATATTTCTAAAGCATAGGAAACTTGTTTTCACATATGTCATATCATAAGGAAGGAATTATAAAACCATGCAAATTCATGTGAATAAGTGGGTGAAGAATTGATAAAATCATTCAATTGAGCACAGGATAAATAATAAAATAGTGGTTTATCAACCTCCTCACACTTAAACATCAGCATGTCCTCATGCTTAATTCAAGAGAAAAGAGAATGGAGGTAGAATGGTGGAATCCAATGCAATGCAATCTATCCTAAATGCAAACTACCTAAATGAGTCATGCAATCCAAGTTATTATTCACTTGTATATAAAGCTTACATGTAGTTAAATTAATTCATATCTTCAAGGAATCATATATGTACAATTAAAGTCAAATCATATTAAAGCACAGTCACAATTGAGTTGAGTTAAGATAGTTCACAACTTGCAAGACAATTAATAATTAGATATAGATATATGAGAATGATCTATTGAACCCTCACCGGATTTTGTGTTTACTCTCTAATCACTCAGTGTTTGGGGTTAATCACTCTCTTCTCTTCTAGTCATGCTTTCTAAAACTTTGTTTTTCATCTAACCAATCGACAAATATGGAATATAGACATACAAAAATCATGAGGTCTTTTCTCAGGTTGTAATGGGGCTAAGGTAAGGGTAAGGATGTATATATAAGGCTAAGTGAGCTAACAAAGTGAATCCTTGATTAGCCTAAGATCTCACTTAACATACATACTTTATATAAATTCAATGTTCTTTACCTAGCTACCCAGATTTTCCCACTTTTGTATTACATGCTCATGCACCACATTTAATTTTGATTTTTTTTGTCCCATGTGCATTGATTCTTTTTATTTTGCATTGGAGAAATTTTTGTATCCCCTTATTTGATTACTAAAAAAAAAAATTTTTAATGCACATGGTAATTTAATTATTTACATGAGCATGTTTCCCAAATTTTTGAGATAACTTATTTAATTTAATTTCCTTATTTTTCTATCATCCCATGTTCTCATAAAATTTCCCATTCTTAAATTATACACAATATCTATCTTAAGCTAACCAAGGATTTAACTTGGGATTTTTATTTTGTTTTTCTGCTTAAGGCTAGTAATGTGGTTATAAAATAGAAGAAGGGGTAAAAAGGCTCAAGGGGGGCAAACAAAGGTGATTGAAATGGTAGGCTATTTGGGATAAGTGAGCAAAAACAAGTAATGGCCTCAATCATCTTTTGGTATGTATCTATATTCTATATTGGACATATAGATTAAAACAAAGTAAGGATTGCAAGCATAGAAAAGAAGTGTAAAACACACAGGAATGAAATTTATGGTTTGATGTAACCATACAATAAAGCTTAAAACTCACAGGCTGTGTGTTCTCTAGCTCAGAAATCATATATCAGTTATGTATGTCATGCAAGTAGAAATCAAGAGTTTCCATTCAACTCAATATAAATCTCAGGGTAGGGTGGCCCTTAAAATCTTAGTGCTCTTCCTTGATGAAATGTTGTTTAACTAACTAACATGTAATCTATCTATTGTATAATAGCCGTGGCTTATACAGCCACGCGTCAACCCCTCAATAACCAAAATAAAAAAATCGAAATGACCTCTAACCTAAACGTTTCATTCATCCCCTTATGGTCTCCCTCAATTGTCTAGGTTTCACCTCAAGACGTGCTGTCCTCTCTGTTACTTTTTTGAAACCCTAAATGCCACCTTTATTCTCTAATACATAGCCAACTCACTCCCCCTGCTCCGGATGATCTCTGGCCATTCACGCTCTGTTTATCGCTTTTTCTGTGTCTCAAATCCTCATTTTCCTAAGGTATATGTCTCGCTCCCAAACGCCGTATCTTCAAAAGGATTGTTGTCAGCCGGTGAGATGCCGGAGATGCTGAGAGACTGATATCTCTGTTGCAGGCTTTATGCGCTCACGAACGTCAACAGGCTTGGTGAAGCATGCTGGGTCGAGGTCTCAACCACCGCTCCCCTCATGTAGGCATTCTCTCGATTTCATGGTTTGTCTGGTACTGGATCTTTAATCTCTTTGATTTAAGGTTTCCTTTGTGTTTTTGCTGTTTTTGATTTGGGGTTTGGTAGGTGTTTTCTTTCTCTATGGTTTGAGATGGTCTGAAGTTTATTATCATCAATGTTATGTTTTTTTTCCTAGCAGCAGAGAAAGAAGAAGAACAACTCGAGTATGGCACAAACGCTAGCAATGCCCAAAGCTCCCTCTCTCGCCCTAATCTCAAACCCTAGACCTCTTTCCAGAGCTGTCTATTTCCCTGTTATCAACCCTCCCAAGGTAACTGATGAGCGGATAATTTATACGCTTTTTGGCATTATTTTTAGATAGTTTTTAGTATAATCTAGCTACTTTTAGGGATGTTTTCATTAGTTTTTATGCTAAATTCACATTTCTAGAATTTACTATGAGTTTGTGTGTTTTTCTGTGATTTCAAGTAATTTCTGCCTGAAATTGAGGGACCTGAGCAAAACTCTGATAAGAAGGTTAACAAAGGACTGCTGATGCTGTTGGAATCTGACCTCCCTGCACTCGAAATGGATTTTATGGAGCTACAGAACTTCAAATGGCGCGCTCTCAACGGCGTTGAAAAGTAGACATCCAGAGATTTCCAGCAATATATAATAGTCCATACTTTATTTGTGATTAGACGACGTAAACTGGCGCTCAACGCCAGTTTTATACTGCATTCTGGAGTCAAACGCTAGAAACACGTCACGAACCAGAGTTGAACGCCAAAAACATGTTACAACTTGGCGTTCAACTCCAAGATAAGCCTCAGCTCGTGTAAAGATCAAGCCCAGCCCAAGCACACACCAATTAGGCCCCGGAAGTGGATTTATGCATTAATTACTTACTTCTGTAAACTCTAGTAGCTAGTTTAGTATAAATAGAACTTTTTACCTTTGTATTAGACATCTCGTCTTTGGATTGTATTTTTCGATCTTTTGATCACGTTTGGGGGCTGGCCATTCGGCCATGCCTGAACCTTCATCACTTATGTGTTTTCAATGGTGGAGTTTCTACACACCATAGATTAAGGGTGTGGAGCTCTGCTGTACCTCGAGTTTTAATGCAATTATTACTATTTTCTATTCAATTCGACTTATCCTTATTCTAAGATATTCTTTGCACTTCAACATGATGAATGTGATGATCCGTGACACTCATCATCATTCTCACTTATGAACGCGTGACTGACAACCACTTCCATTCTACCTTAGACCGGGCGCATATCTCTTGGATTCCTTAATCAGAATCTTCGTGGTATAAGCTAGAATTGATGGCGACATTCATGGGAATCCGGAAAGTCTAACCTTGTCTGTGGTATTCCGAGTAGGATTCCGGGATTGAATGACTGTGACGAGTTTCAAACTCGCGGTTGTTGGGCGTGATGACAAATGCAAAAGGATCATGAGATTCTATTCCAACATGATCGAGAACCGACAGATGATTAGCCGTGCTGTGACAAAGCATTTGGGCCATTTTCACTGAGAGGATAGGATATAGCCATTGACAATGGTGATGCCCTACATACAGCTTGTCATGGAAAGGAATAAAAAGGATTGAAGGAAGGCAGTAGGAAAGCAGAGATCCAACAGGGACAAGCATCTCCATACACTTATCTGAAATTCCCACCATTGAATTACATGAGTAACTCTATCTTTATTTTCTGTTTATTTATTATTAATATTCAAAAACTCTCTCACCATTTATTGTCTGCCTGACTGAGATTTACAAGATGACCATAGCTTGCTTCATACCAACAATCTCTATGGGATCGACCCTTACTCACGTAAGGTATTACTTGGACGACCCAGTGCACTTGCTGGTTAGTTGTGCGGAGTTGTGACTAAGTGTGATTCACGTTGAGAGTGCTACCAAGTTTTTGGCGCCATTGTTGATTATCACAATTTCGTGCACCAAGTTTTTGGCGCCGTTGCCGAGGATTGTTCGAGTATGGACAACTGACGGTTCATCTTGTTGCTCAGATTAGGTAATTTTCTTTTTTATTTTCTTTTCAAAAAGTTTTCAAAAATATTTTTCAAAATTTATCACCTGTTTTCGAAAATTTTCAGAGTTTTCAAGAATGAATCCTAGAGTTTCATATAACATGTTTTAGCTTGGCTGGCTATTAAGCCATGGCTAATTCACAGGATTTTGATTGAGGAGTTTGAATTCATTACTTTCTTTTTCCTATATGGTTTTCGAAAAATATAAAAGAAAATCCAAAAAAATCATAAAATCATAAAAACCAAAAATATTTTGTATTTCTTGTTAGAGTCTTGAGTCAATTTTTAAGTTTAGTGTCAATTGCATATTCATATTGTTCTTGCATATTTTTTCAAAAAATTCATGCATTCATGGTATTCTTCATGATCTTCAAGTTGTTCTTGGTAAGTCTTCTTGTTTGATCTTGATGTTTTCTTGTTTTGTGTCTTTTGTTGTTTTTCATGTGTATCTTTGCATTCATATTTTCTAAGTATTAAAGATTTCTAAGTTTGGTGTCTTGCATGTCTTCTTTGCATCAAAAATTTTTCAAAAATATGTTCTTGATGTTCATCATGATCTTCAAAGTGTTCTTAGTGTTCATCTTGACATTCATAGTGTTCTTGCATGCATCATGTGTTTTGATTCATAATTTTCTTGTTGTGAGTCATTTTTATGTTTTTCTCTTTCATAATTAAAAATTCAAAAATAAAAAAATATCTTTTCCTTTTTTCTCTCAAAATTTTGAAAAATTGGGTTGACTTAGTCAAAAATTTTTAAAATTAGTTGTTTCTTGTAAGCCAAGTCAAATTTTCAAATTTAAAAAAATCTTATCTTATTAAAACTTTCTCAAAAAAATCAAATCTTTTTCTTTTATTTTATTTAGTTTTCAGAAATGTAATTGTTTAAAAATATTTTTCAAAAATCTTTTTCTTAGTTTTATCTTTATTTTCGAAAATTATGCTAACAATTAATGTGATTGATTCAAAAATTTGAAATTGTTACTTTCTTGTTAAGAAAGGTTCAATCTTTAAATTCTAGAATCTTATCTTTTAGTTTCTTGTTAGTTAAGTAATTAATTTTAATTTTAAAAATTAAATCTATCTTAACCTATCTTTTATATCATATCTTTTTCAAAATTTTATCTTTTTCAAAAATTTGATTTTAAAATATCTCTTCTAACTTCTTATCTTCTTATCTTTTCAAATTTGATTTTCAAATCTTTTTCAACTAACTATTTGACTTTTTGTTTGTTTCTTATCTTTTTCAAAACCACCTAACTACTTCTCCCTCTCTAATTTTTGAAAATATCTCTCCCTTTTTCAAAAATTATTCTTAATTTAATTAATTATTTTAAATTTTAATTTTATTTCTTATCTTAATTTTCAAAAATCACTAACTCCTTTTCAAAAAATTTTTTCGAAAATTTCTCTCTCTCATCTTATTCTATTTATTTATTTATTTACTAACACTTCTCTTCACCTCTCTTCATCTCAAATCATTGTCCCTACCTTTACCCTTTATTCAGACTATTCATTCTTCTTCACTCTTATTTCCTTTCTTCTTCTACTAACAATAAGGAACCTCTTTACTGTGACATAGAGGATTCCTCTTATTTTTCTATTCTCTTCTTTTTCATATGAGCAGGAACAAGGAAAAAGGCATTCTTGTTGAAGCTGATCCAGAACCTGAAAGGACTCTGAAGAGGAAACTAAGAGAAGCTAAATTACAACAATCCAGAGACAACCTTGCTGAAATTTTCGAACAAGAAAAGGAGATGGCAGCCGAACCTAACAACAATAATGCAAGAAGGATGCTTGGTGATTATACCACACCTACGTCCAAGTTTGATGGAAGAAGTATCTCAATTCCTGCCATAGGAGCAAACAATTTTGAGCTGAGACCTCAATTAGTTGCTCTAATGTAACAGAACTGCAAGTTTCATAGACTTCCATCAGAAGATCCTTACCAGTTCTTAACTGAGTTCTTGCAGATCTGCGAGACTGTTAAGACTAATGGAGTAGATCCTGAAGTCTACAGGCTCATGCTTTTCTCTTTTGCTGTAAGAGACAGAGCTAGAACATGGTTGGACTCTCAACCTAAAGATAGCCTGGATTCCTGGGATAAGTTGGTCACGGCCTTCTTGGCTAAGTTCTTTCCTCCTCAAAAGCTGAGCAAGCTTAGAGTGGATGTTCAGACATTCAGAAAAAAAGATGGTGAATCCCTCTATGAAGCTTGGGAAAGATACAAACAGATGACCAAAAGATGTCCTTCTGACATGTTTTTAGAATGGACCATGATAGATATATTCTATTATGGTCTATCTGAGTTCTCTAAGATGTCACTGGACCATTCTACAGGTGGATCCATTCACCTAAAGAAAACGCCTGCAGAAGCTCAGGAACTTATTGACATGGTTGCAAATAACCAATTCATGTACACTTCTGAGAGGAATTCCGTGAATAATGGGACGCCTCAGAGTAAGGGAGTTCTTGAAATTGATGCTCTGAATGCCATATTGGCTCAGAACAAAGTTTTGACTCAGCAAGTCAACATGATTTCTCAAAGTCTGAATGGATGGCAAAATGCATCCAACAGTACTAAAGAGGCAGCTTCTGAAGAAGCTTTTGATCCTGAGAACCCTGCAATGGCAGAGGTAAATTACATGGGTGAACCTTATGGAAACACCTATAATTCATCATGGAGAAATCATCCAAATTTCTCATGGAAGGATCAACAAAAGCCTCAATAAGGCTTTAATAATGGTGGAAGAAATAGGCTCAGCAATATCAAGCCTTATCCATCATCTTCTCAGCAACAGACAGAGAATTATGAACAGAATACCTCTAACTTAGCAAATTTAGTCTCTGATCTGTCTAAGGCCACTTTAAGTTTCATGAATGAAACAAGGTCCTCCATTAGAAATCTGGAGGCACAAGTGGGCCAGCTGAGTAAGAAAATCAGTGAAACTCCTCCTAGTACTCTCCCAAGCAATACTGAAGAGAATCAAAAAAGAGAGTGCAAGGCCATTGATATAATCAATATGGCCGAGTGCAAGGAGGAGGGAGAGGACGTGAATTCTAATGAGGAAGATCTCATGGGACGTCTCTCAAGCAAGAAGGAGCCCCCTATTGAGGATCCAAAGGAATCTGAGGCTCATATAGAGACCATAGAGATTCTATTAAATCTCCTTCTGCCATTCATGAGCTTTGAAGACTATTCTTCCTCTGAAGAGGATGAAGATGTAACTGGAGAGTAAGTTGCTCAATATCTAGGAGCCATCATGAAGCTGAATGCCAAGTTATTTAGTAATGAGACTGGGGAAGGTGAACCTCCCTTGCTTATTAGTGAACTTGATACATGGGTTCAGCAAACATTACCTCAAAAGAAATAAGATCCTGGGAAATTCTTAATACCCTGTACCATAGGCACCATGACCTTTGAGAAAGCTCTGTGTGACCTAGGGTCAGGCATAAATCTTATGCCACTCTCTGTAATGGAGAAGCTGGGGATCATTGAGGTACAGCCTGCCTTATTCTCATTACAATTGGCAGACAAGTCAGTAAGAAAAGCTTATGGATTAGTAGAGGACGTGTTAGTAAAGGTTAAAGGCCTTTACATTCCTACTGATTTCATAATCTTATACACTAGGAAGGATGAGGATGAATGCATCATCCTTGGAAGACCTTTCCTAGCCACAGCAGAAGTTGTGATAGATGTTAACAGAGGAGAATTAGTCATTCAATTGAATGGAGACTACCTTGTGTTTAAGGCACACGACTATCCTTCTGTAACGAGAGTAAGCATGCAGAGCTTCTCTCAGTACAGAGTCAAACAGAGCCCCCACAGTCAAACCCTAAGTTTGGTGTTAGGAGGCCACAACCAAACTCTAAGTTTGGTGTTGGGACTATACAACATTGACCTGATCACCTGTGAGGCTCCATGAGAGCCCACTGTCAAGCTATTGACATTAAAGAAGCGCTTATTGGGAGGCAACCCAATTTTTATTTATCTAACTTTATTTTATTTTCATTGTTCTTTTATGTCTTATTAGGTTCATGATCATGTGGAGTCACTAAAAAAATATTAAAATTAAAAACAGAATTAAAAACAGCAGAAGAAAAATCACACCATGGAGGAAGGACTTACTGGGGGTTTAAACGCCAGTAAGGAGCATCTGGCTGGCATTCAACTCCTGAACAGAGCATGGATCTGGCGTTGAATGCCAGAAATAAGCAACATCCTGGCGTTTGAATTCACCCCTGAGGAGAGAGCTGGCGCTGAACGCCAGAAACTAGCATGGAACAGGTGTTCAACGCCAGAAACATGCTGCACATGGGCGTTGAACGCCTAGAACATGCATCACTTCAGCGTTTAAATGCTAGAATTGCATGCAAAGGCATTTTACATGCCTAATTGGCGCAGGGATGTAAATCCTTGACACCTTAGGATCTGTGGACCCCACAGGATCCCCACCTACCATCTTCTCCCCTCTTCTCAACATTCATCCTCTCTTTCCAATAAACACTCTTCCCCAAAACCCTTCACCAATCACCTCAATCTCTCTTTCCAATTACCCCTTTCACCACTCACATCTATCCACTCTTCCCCATAAACCCCACCTACCTTCAAAATTCAAAATTTCTTTCCCACCCAAACCCACCCTAAGTGGCCGAACCTACTCCCTCTCCCCTCACTATATAAACCCCTCCATTCTCCTTAATTTTCACACAACACAACCCCCTCTTCTACACCTTGGCCGAATACACCTCCCTTACTCTCCTCCATATTTTCTCTTCTTCTTCTTCTTTTCTTTCTTCTCTTGCTCGAGGGCGAGCAATATTTTAAGTTTGGTGTGGTAAAAGCATAAGCTTTTGTTTTTCCATTACCATTAATGGCACCTAAGGCCGGAGAAACCTCTAGAAAAGGGAAAGGGAAGACAAAAACTTCCACCTCCGAGTCATGGGAGATGGAAAGATTCATCTCCAAAGCCCATCAAGACCACTTCTATGATGTTATGGCCAAGAAGAAGGTGATCCCCGAGGTCCCTTTCAAGCTCAAGAAAAATGAGTATCCGGAGATCCGACATGAGATCCAAAGAAGAGGTTGGGAAGTTCTAACCAACCCCATCCAACAAGTCAGAATCTTAATAGTTCAAGAGTTCTATGCCAATGCATGGATCACTAGGAACCATGATCAAAGTAAGAACCCGAACCCAAAGAATTATCTTACAATGGTTCGGGGAAAATACTTAGATTTTAGTTCAGAAAATGTGAAGTTGGCGTTCAACTTGCCCATGATGCAAAGAGATGCACGCCCCTACATTAGAAGGGTCAACTTTAATCAAAGGTTGGACCAAGTCCTTATGGACATATGTGTAGAAGGAGCTCAATGGAAAAGAGACTCCAAAGGCAAGCCGGTTCAACTAAGAAGACTGGACCTCAAGCCTGTGGCTAGAGGATGGTTGGAGTTTATCCAATGCTCCATCATCCCTACTAGCAACCGATCTGAAGTTACTCTGGATTGGGCCATTATGATCTATAGCCTCATGATTGGAGAGGAAGTAGAAGTTCATGAAGTTATCTCTCATGAATTCTACAAAATAGCTGATAAGCCCTCTACTTTGGCAAGGCTAGCTTTTCCTCATCTTATTTGCCATATATGTTACTCAGCTGGAGTTATCATAGAAGGAGACATCCCCATTGAGGAGGATAAGCCCATCACTAAGAAAAGGATGGAGCAAACAAGAGAGCCCACTCATGGATCTAAGAGATGCATGAGGAAGCTCATCACCAAGAAATCTCGGAGATGCCTCAAGGGATGCACTTTCCTCCCAACAACTATTGGGAACAACTCAACACTTCCTTAGAAGATTTGAATTACAATGTGGATCAATTAAGGGTGGAACATCAAGAGCACTCTATCATTCTCCATGAAATAAGAGAAGATCAAAGAGCAATGAGGGAGGAGCAACAAAGGCAAGGAAGAGACATAGAAGAGTTTAAGGACATTATTGGTCCTTCAAGAAGAAGATGCCACTAAGGTGGACTCATTCCTTGTTCTTATTTCTCTGTTTTTCGATTTTTATGCTATATGTTCATTTATGTTTTGTGTCTCTATTTCATGATCATTAGTATTTGGTAGCTATGTCTTAAGGCTATGAATAAATTCCATAAATCCTTCACCTCTCTTAAATGAAATATGTTTTAATTCAAAAGAACAAGAAGTACATGAGTTTCGAAAATTGTCCTTGAATTTAGTTTAATTATATTGATGTGGTGACAATACTTTTTGTTTTCTGAATGAATGCTTGAACAGTGCATATTTTTTATCTTATTGTTTATGAATGTTAAAATTGTTGGCTCTTGAAAGAATGATGAACAAAGAGAAATGTTATTGATAATCTGAAAAATCATGAAATTGATTCTTGAAGCAAGAAAAAGCAGTGAATAGCGAAAAAAAGTGGCGAAAAAAATAGAAAGAAAGAAAGAAAAAAAGCAAGCAGAAAAAGCCAATAGCCCTTAAAACCAAAAGGCAAGGGTAAAAAAGGATCCAAGGCTTTGAGCATCAATGGATAGGAGGGCCCAAGGAAATAAAATCCAGGCCTAAGCGGCTAAATCAAGCTGTCCCTAACCATGTGCTTGTGTCATGCAGGTCCAAGTGAAACGCTTGAGACTGAGTGGTTAAAGTCGTGATCCAAAGCAAACAGAGTGTGCTTAAGAGCTCTGGGCACCTCTAACTGGGGACTTTAGCAAAACTGAGTCACAATCTGAAAAGGTTCACCCAGTCATGTGTCTGTGACATTTATGTATCCGGTGGTAATACTGGAAAACAAAATGCTTAGGGCCACGGCCAAGACTCATAAAAGTAGCTGTGTTCAAGAATCAACAAACTTAACTAAGAGAATCAATAACACTATCTGAAATTCTAAAGTTCCTATAGAAGCCAACCATTCTAAACTTCAAAGGAAAAAGTGAGATGCCAAAACTGTTCAGAAGCAAAAAGCTACAAGTCCCGCTCATCTAATTAGAATTAATATTCATTGATATTTTGGAATTTATAGTATATTCTCTTCTTTTTATCCTAATTGATTTTCAGTTGCTTGGGGACAAGCAACAATTTAAGTTTGGTGTTGTGATGAGCGGATAATTTATACGCTTTTTGGCATTGTTTTTCGATAGTTTTTAGTATAATCTAGCTACTTTTAGGAATGTTTTCATTAGTTTTTATGCTAAATTCACATTTCTGGACTTTACTATGAGTTTGTGTGTTTTTTTGTGATTTCAGGTAATTTCTGGCTGAAATTGAGGGACCTGAGCAAAACTCTGATAAGAAGGTTAACAAAGGACTACTGATGTTGTTGGAATCTGACCTCCCTGCACTCGAAATAGATTTTCTGGAGCTATAGAACTTCAAATGGCACACTCTCAATGGCGTTGGAAAGTAGACATCCAGAGCTTTCCAGCAATATATAAGAGTCTATACTTTATTTGTGATTAGATGACATAAACTGGTGCTCAACGCCAGTTCCATGCTGCATTCTGGAGTCAAACGCCAGAAACACGTCACGAACCAGAGTTGAACGCCAAAAACACATTGCAACTTGGCGTTCAACTCCAAGATAAGCCTCAGCTTGTGTAAAGATCAAGCTCAGCCCAAGCACACACCAAGTGGGCCCCGGAAGTGGATTTATGCATCAATTACTTACTTCTGTAAACCCTAGTAGCTAGTTTAGTATAAATAGAACTTTTTACCTTTGTATTAGACATCTCGTCTTTGGATTGTATTTTTCGATCTTTTGATCACGTTTGGGGGCTGGCAATTCGGCCATGTCTGAACCTTCATCACGTATGTATTTTCAACGGTGGAGTTTCTACACACCATAAATTAAGGGTGTGGAGCTCTGCTATACCTCGAGTTTTAATGTAATTACTACTATTTTCTATTCAATTCAACGTATCCTTATTCTAAGATATTCGTTGCACTTCAACATGATGAATGTGATGATCCGTGACACTCATAATCATTTTCACCTATGAACGCGTGACTGACAACCACTTCCGTTCTACCTTAGACCGGGCACATATCTCTTGGATTCCTTAATCAGAATATTCGTGGTATAAACTAGAATTGATGGCGGCATTCATGAAAATCCGAAAAGTCTAACCTTGTCTATGGTATTCCGAGTAGGATTCCGGGATAGAATGACTGTGACGAGCTTCAAACTCGCGATTGTTGGGCGTGATGACAAACGAAAAAGAATCAAGGGATTCTATTCCAACATGATCGAGAACCGACAGATGATTAGCCGTGCTGTGACAGAGCACTTGGACTATTTTCACTGAGAGGATGGGATGTAGCTGCTGACAATGGTGATGCCCTACATACAGCTTGCCATGGAAAGGAATAAGAAGGATTAGAGGAAGGCAGTAGGAAAGCAGAGATCCAACAGGGACAAGCATCTCCATACACTTATCTGAAATTCCCACCATTGAATTACATGAGTAACTCTATCTTTATTTTCTGTTTATTTATTATTAATATTCGAAAACTCTCTCACCATTTATTATCTGCCTGACTGAGATTTACAAGATGACCATAGCTTGCTTCATACCAACAATCTCCGTGGGATCGACCCTTACTCACGTAAGGTATTACTTGGACGACCCAGTGCACTTGCTGGTTAGTTGTGCGGAGTTGTGACTAAGTGTGATTCACGTTGAGAGTGCTACCAAGTTTTTGGCGCCATTGTTGATGATCACAATTTCGTGCACCAAGTTTTTGGCACCGTTGCCGGGGATTTTTCGAGTATGGACAACTGACGGTTCATCTTGTTGCTCAGGTTAGGTAATTTTCTTTTTTATTTTCTTTTCAAAAAGTTTTCAAATTTTTTTTTCAAAATTTATCACCTGTTTTCGAAAATTTTCAGAGTTTTCAAGAATGAATCCTAGAGTTTCATATAACATGTTTTAGCTTGGCTGGCTATTAAGCCATGGCTAATTCACAGGAATTTGATTGAGGACTTTGAATTCATTACTTTCTTTTTCCTATATGTTTTTCGAAAAATATAAAAGAAAATCCAAAAAAATCATAAAATCATAAAAACCAAAAATTTGTGTGCTCAGGTGAGAGAGTTAAGCATAGAGTGCGCTTGAGTTGGTGGAGTAGAGATTCCGAAACAACAAGAGAATCGAGTTCTCGCTACAGTACATCCATGGAATTGGAAGGCGCAGAGCTCGCAAGATTCTCTGCGATATAAGCATGGACAACAAGGTCACTAAGGATCTCAGCAAAGAGGATCTCATTACTCTTAGAGATGAAATCTCCAAATATGTCATTAAAGGCAATTTGGTTAGTTTCCTTTCGCTTAGACCATTCAATTAATTAAGAAGAAAGTTTACTTTATTGATGTGTTTATTGATTTTCTCAGAGGAGGTTTAATGTGCTGAATATAAGGAGATTGAAGGAGATTCAATGTTACAGAGGATAGGTAGATAGGTACGTTTACTGAAGAAGGCAAACGAAATCTCAGTGCTATGCGATGCCGAAGACGCACTCATCATCTTCTCTATTAAAGGCAAGCTCTTCGAATATTCCAGCAATCCCTGGTTTGTACCTCTTCATTCTCCCTCTCTTTGATCCAATATCACCTTTACTTAATTTCACTTCTCATAACTATACATAATATGGATCTTGATTAATTAGTGAAATTTTAATTTCTGTGTGGAGATTACTTAATTAAGAACGCCACCGATTATGTGTTTTCATCTGTTTCACATTAAGAGTACCGTCCACATGCAGTAGTAGGAGTATATATGCTTTTACATTTCCTATTTCTTCTTATATATATGCTTTCTCTATGTAACAAACTATGCTTTATGCTTAATTAAATTTGATTAGCTTTCATATTCCTAATTAAGATAGTATTTTGTTGAACCAGATTGGGGCTGGGTGCTTATTAGAGAAGCTAATAAGGCTAATAATTTGAATTTCCTCATATAGAAGCTGAAGCTTGCCGGACTTCTTTATGAATAAGGATGGATCATATCATTGAGTATTTATTGAGAAAGAACAACAAGAATATGAAGGTAGAAGAGAAAATTGAACTATGAATGATTTCAAATTGTAAAGGTAGAAGAAAAACAGAAAAGTTATTGCTTATTAATGTGATGATTTTGTGGGTTGGAAGAGTTCGAGTAGCTGCTTCTCGAAGAGTATTTTTATAGAATACGGATTGAATCAAAATGAAGAAGCAAGAACAGAGTTTAGAGCAGTAGATGCATGGATACTGACTGACAAGCCTTACTCTCATCAATCCATTCATTCGGTAAGCTTCAATCTCCATTCCCAGTTCTTCCCCTTCTTGGATATGCTTTTGGCTATGATATCTTGGTGTTTCAGGTTTCTTTCTTTTCCTAACCCTTATTGATATAGCTACCTGTGTGATTAGGGTTCATGGAAAAGGATCCTGGGAACAAATTTTTTTTGTCTGATTTATCATATTCATTTAAAGATCGGTGGTAGTTCTCAAGAGGAAATCAGCCTAGGGTTCATGTCACTCTGCCTCTCTCTTATATTGGGAAACAACAAGTTAGGTGGGAATTTTACGGCGGCCATATCCTTTCTTTGTCCCCTTCCATCATGTGGCATGTTCACTATTATCATTATAAACTTTTTCTTTGTTTGGTTTGTTTTTTCGTATGTTAATTGGTAGGTGAAAAAAGTTTTTGATTATTTTTACCTTAATATATATTGCTGCTAGCTTAGGATCTATAGAAAAGATTATTGATAGGAGCGGCTATTTACTACATATTTCTAGATTTATATCTATTTTTCTTAGTTTAGTATCTATAGAGAGGATTACTTATTGGGGGCCGTGAATATCTTTCCCTAGATGTCTAGATATCTGAGGTCACTAATTATCTTTCAAATTTTCATGTTACTTACTTCGTCTCCTCCTCCTCCTCCCCCCTACACCCCCAAAGTAAAGATTCTATGTATTTTAAAATTCAAATTTCTTAATTGATATATTTCTTAATTGATTGTATGGTAATTAGCTAATTTTAGGTACTTAATTACTTTAGTTAGATAAAGATAACTCTTTATTTACTTCACTTCCTAATTGATTAATTTTTCTTTGGAGATTAAAGAAACATACCTGTGTTGTACATAAATGCATACTTCTTTTAGGTTTGTTAGTTAAAACGTGGCTAATTTTTTGGTTCTAGCAGCAATTGGAACAGAAGCATGTGGAAAAAAACACAATGAAAGTGAGACACGTAATAAGATCTATATACAATCCATATGAAAACACTTCAAATGCTCTCCGAATATCCTAGAAATTGTAGGAATCAAATTGGATTTAGTTTTCTAATATGTAATTCATAGTAGCTTTGAATAATTTTGATTCTTTTTCTGAACTCTGTCTTCATGAAGAGAGATTCTTTTTCGATTTTCTGTTAGGTTCTTCGTCTTCAATATGCAGTAATTTTATTAAGGTTTGCAATTGTGCTCTTGATTTTTCACTGGGGTTTGCGTGTTTTAAATCTGAGTTTTGTAATTTTCCGTTGATTTTAATACTTAATTTTCTATAATGTACACTGAACTATTGAGCTATTAATACTCATACACACTTGATTTAGGGTATGGTTTAGAGAGGGGGATGAGTTAAATAAGGAAGTTTATTACAGTGCACAAAATGAGTTAAATAAACATTATTATTAGAAAACTGTCTCGTGGGATTGCTGATAATTTGGATGACCCAAAATATAAGCATTACAAATATTGGTCTAACCCCTTAGAAACAAGGTGAGATCCTATACTTAATTACTTTATTAAACATTTTGTAGAAGTTGCACACAAGAAGACTGCCAATCTAGAATCTGACTATTGTTGGCACTTAGCTACTACGTAATTAATCATTTTATTACCTTGGTTTGGGGTATTGATAGATTCTTGCTTTTGCTATCTTCTATAATGTCGTATCCTGCTGTCTTTAAATATTAACTCTCAGTGCAATAAATGTTATGGCTGGCAGCTATTCCTTTGTTAAATTATTTTTTATTTTTTGGATTATAAATACTCATTGTTACCTTAGTTTAACATGAGTGTTACTCATGAGGTTATAAAGAACTGTTGTTAGGAATTAAATGGAAATTTGCACTAATCTTTGATCATTTTAGCATTGGCATTGTGACACCAAACCAATCATTTCTGTGTTGTGAGTTTTTTGAAATATTACCTGTTCTATATGTTTGTGTTTTAGATTAATTTTAAGACACTTCTCAGTTGTATCATATCATTAACAATTTCCTCTTTTGGTGCATGCGTTTATCTTCTTTTGATAGTGCTCCTACTAATGCATATACTTAAACTGTTGACAAGGATACGTGTACACCACAAAATCAGTCATGATTTTCTATTCGACTGATTGTTGTTTTTTATTGGATAAAGTAATTTTAAAAACATTTAGATCTTATTAGCTCTCTCTCGTGTCAATTTGAGAGTCAAATACGCAATTTTCTGAATACACAATTTTGATATTAATGGCACAAAATTATAAATAAAAATTTTTAACAAGAAAAAAAAATTAGGACATCATGTATTATTAACGTATATTAGAATAGCATCAATTTATAGATATTTGTTTGAATTTACATAACAATATAATTTTGTTATTTTAAAACACAAAGAGTTGTATTAACATTATACGTATAACCAAATTATTAGTTAATAAGTTGTCTTTGAGTGGGTTAATAACTTCGTTCACTTACCATATTTTTTAGGCTCTTGTGATTCAACTCGAACAGTTTACTTATGATTAGTTGATTTACTGTAGAGTAAGTTTAACTATATATTTTATAATAATAACTCTGTTCTTATTGTGTTAGGAGAATTACTTGCATTTGAGATCTTAGGTCAATAAATTTGCGACTTGCGTATGTGTGAAATTTTTTTTAAACTTGATATTATTTGTTTAGCTCATAACTAATAACTAATTTGAATTTTTTTGTGTTATTATTATGTCTTACTGATAACATTTTTAATTTATTAGGAAACCAAATATTTTTTTTAGGTTCAAGTATGAAACTAAAGCAATTTTTACTCTTTTGATTACTGTTGATTTTCTCAATTTTGACTCTTATTTATCTCAATGTTAGAAGATTTAATTTTATGCATTTGAATAATAATATATTTTTGTTGTAATACGTGAAAAACCCTATAAAATCTTATACGGTTCAATTTCAATTGCTCTCTTCCTTAAATTTTAATGCGATAAAGAATTCTTTTTATATACATAAATTATATTGGTTTTGGTTCTTATTTATGTTTATCTTCTTAATTGTGTTGTTTATATTTTTAAGTTGTATTTGTTGTTACATAATTTATGAAGTTGAACAAGATGCAATGTTCTATGAGACAGGATTTCTATAGCCAATTCTAAGACGTGCTCATCAAATTTAATGTTTTGAAAAGCAACGATACTTATGCAAATTATGAAGAGTTAGGAAAAATACTTATGTATTGAGTAGTGATAGAGTAAATAAATCTGTTATATTTAGTTAAGAATTGAACAACAAAAGTACTTTTTATTAACGTAAAAAGTGACAATCCAAGAACATTAAAAAAATAAATCCAAAAGAAGGAACCGAATTTTCAATCCGTGCGTTGGGCGGGTCTTCTGCTAGTGCTATATATACAAGAAGTGTGGATTATTTTTATTCTGTTACACTAAAGTTTCTAGTCTACTCTTTTATTTTCAATTAAACCAACTTATCATATGCTAAAAGGGTAAACTATACTAATTAATCCACTTAATATATAACTAGTAAGCTAAAATATCTAAGATATATACAGCCCAAAGTGCAAAATGCAAAAATAAAATAAAAATACAGCAAAAGAAAAAGAAAAGTGTGCAAGTACTAAAAGATAAAATAAAATACAAAAAATGAACAAAATAAGATAGAAGAGTCTTATAGTGGTTCACCAAAAAAAATATGCCAGAGATGGCAACCTCCCCACACTTAAATAATAGCATCGTCCTCGATGCTCACTCAAACTGGGTGTGAAGAAATGTCATCTCCAGAAGGATGGGCTATCGGTGTCTCCGTGAGTGGAAGGGGGTCTGTCTGCTGAAGGGGAGGCTCAGGCTGTAGAGGGATCTCTGGGTCAGCTGGCTGTATCGGATGGGGCTCCTCATGGCGTGGTGTAGCCTACTCAGGTACTGCCTGCGCAGCTTGAGTATGTGCCTCCTCCTCATGATCGCTCGTCTCCTCCTCAGATGTTTCTGATGGTGTGTCGGGCTCGGAGGGGATGTCGCCACCGGATCGGATCATCAACTTGAGGTGCTCATAGCGTCGCTTGTGGCAATGCTCAGACCTCTCATAATGTCGCCTGTTGCAACGCTCAGACCTCTCAAACTACTGCTGGTGGCGGCACTCCATCTGGTCTAAGCGGTTAAAGAGTCGGTGCACCAGAAGATAAACAGGCTCAGGAGCAGGTGGGGGTGCAATGGATGGAGCTGGGGCAGTGGATGCTGAAGGGACAACTGAAGATGTAGCTGCCTCAGTAGAGTCAGTGAGAAAAGGAGGCTGGTAGCCTAGAGCCTAAAACTTCCTATTGTGAGGGATGATCTTCCTGTAGTCCACGGCGAAAGGCTTTTCATCAGCAATTTCCCAAGGTACCTCAGCTCGGCGACCCAACTGAGTAATCAGGAATGGAAATGGGAGGGTGCCTCTGACATGGACCCTGGCCATGTAATGCCGGATGAAGCGGGGCAGATATAGTCCTTACCCTCCATCACACACCAAATGAGGGTAATCATAGTAGCTGGCACCTCTGTCTCATGAGTGCTTGGCATTACGTAGTTATTTAGAATCTGCTGCCAAAGTTGAGCCTCATCATTCAGATATATTAGCCTGATTCCCTTAGGTACCACTGTGCTCTTTCCCATGACCCATGGAACAGTAGGATCAAGAGCTATAGCCCGTTTTACTGCATCCCAATCAAATCTCATGAATCTCATATCCTCTTCAGCCCTCTGGTAACCGTCTGGCTGATCTGATTTAGGTGGGAGCTGGAGGATATCTTCTATGGCTTCCTTAGTAACCAGAATTTGTTTGCCTCTGAGCTGTACTGCATCCAATGATGTTTTAAAGTAGTTACAGTAGAATTCTCGGACCCAAAATGAGTTGATCTCAGTCAAGTTTCTCTCTAGGAAGAACCAGCCTCTCTGTTTAATTTGGTCTGAAGTGTATTGCTTGAGTTCTTCTAGAATTTTGAGTGTCCTTTCCAGGTATAGGTTTTTGGATGTGGCAAAAACTGGGTACCGCAGCTCACAGTATTTGTTTGCAAATTTTACAGGGTCAGCTGCAGGTACTAACTGATCAGCCTTTTCCTACGGGATAAAGTTCTTCTCTCGCCAAGAATTATCATGCAAGATGCCAAGGATGGTCATAGAGTATTCGCCTCTTTTCCTTTTGCTAGTGGTTGCTTTGTCTTTTCCTTTGCTTTGAGGGTCAGACATCCTGAAAAGCAGAAATTCCAGGATATAAATGAAGAACAAAAGCAGGAAAACAAGTAGGCAAATAGAATGAAAGTGATATAAGCACAGAGTGGCAAAAGAGTAAGAGAAGCATGAAATGAGTTAAATATATGTGCATTTTGGATTGTATGCGAGTGAAAAAGTCTGAAAAGAAAAAGTACAATCCAAAATATATGATAAGCGGAATTCAAGTTAAATAGGAAAAACAATGAACATGCCCTGAGTTAGAAAGTTAAAGTAGTCAGGTAAAAAGAGAAGTTAGAAAGTTAAAATGGTTAATAAGTAAAAAGGAAGTTAGAAAGTGAAAATAGTGAGTTAGTAAAAAGAAGGTTAAAATAAGTGGCATGATAATGGGTTTCCTAGGTAACAAGAGATTCACAAATTTAAAGAATAATCAACTCATATTCAAGCAAAGATTTCAGTTTATTGATGACAATTCAGATAGATGCAAGAGTTGCGAATTAAAATAAATCATCAATAATGCAGGTTATTAACCAGGGAACCAAAGGGAATAAGAATGCTAGCCCATGCATTCATGAATTGGTTTGGTGGCGACCAAGTAAGGCAAAATAGTAAGTTTCCAAACGCAATACATGAAAACAATTTGAGAAAATTGGGCAGCATTTCGGCTAAAATTGGATGTTTCCAGGAAATAAACAGCAAGAAAAATAGTTCATATGAGATTAAAAGGTGCTGCAAAGAGTCACAAACAGCAAGAACATTAAAGAACAGTGTAATAGTAGCATGAAACATGAAAGAATAGCATATGAACAGTGTTAACATCACAGCCAGATCAAAATTGCGGAATAGATAAAACAAGTAACAAGAACGGCGCAATTATCAGGCCTAAATCCACTAACCACATCCTAGCTACCTAACCACCTAGAATCCACTATGATCATGCATCTCTAACTATCCTAAGATGAACAGAATCTGAAAAATATGCAACTAACTATGAATGATAGAGAAATCGGTGTTCGGCGAAACCTGGTGTGTGTATGAACAGGGATTAGGGAACGAAGAGATGGTAGAAGTGACGCGGCAGCGCTGGGAGGGGGTAGGGTGGTGTCGTGGACGGTTTAGGGCGATGGTGTGGTGTGGTAAGGAAAAAAGAAGGGGGCGAAGGTTGTGGGACTGTGGTGGTGGTCGGCGGTGATGGGAGGCAGCACGGTGGTGGTGCTTGGGTAGGGTTTAGTGGCGGAGATAGGGTGGGTGAGAAGGAAGTGAGGTGAGGGAGGAGAAGAAGGGAAGAGAGAAGAGAGGGGGTGTCGCGGGGTGGTCTGGGTGGCTGAGGGTGGTGGGTGCAGCGATGGTGGTTGTAAAGGAGGGAGGGGTGGCAGAGAAGGAAGGAGAAGGGGGGAATGAGGGCGCGATGGGTAGGGTTTCGCGTGGGTTGGTTTAGTGGATTCAAATCCACGCGAACGCGTGGAGCACGCGATCGCGTGATTAGGGTGAAAGGGGTTTGACGCGGTCGCGTGATTGACATGATTGCGTAGGTTGGGTAAAAGCTGAGTGACGCGGATGCGTGAAGCACGCGAACGCGTCGCTGTAAATTGTGCAAGACGCACAGTTCCAACGTCGTTTCAGCACAACTCTCTGTTTCCATTTAGGGGCCATAATATTCACGCGACGCAGACATGTCGCTCACGCTTTTGCGTGGAATGAGTGTTGTGCAAGTAACGCGTTCGCGTCGGGGATGCGAACGCGTGGGCCGTGTCGTGCTAAACGCACACCAGCCGCACGATTCCAGCCCAACTTTCTGGGCGTTGGATCTTTACGGTGATTTCCATTCGACGCCCACGTATGGCCTGCGCGCTCGCGTGGGGTTTTTTTATGCAGTATGCAGAATGCAATGAATGTTATGCACAATTCCAGGTTCAATCAAAATTAAAAAAAACAGACTAAACTGGAAAAGGAACGATCATACCATGGTGGATTGTCTCCCACCTAGCACTTTTAGTTAAAGTCCTTAAGTTGGACATTTGATGAGCTTCCTGTTATGGTGGCTTGTGCTTGAATTCATCCAGAAATCTCCACCAATGTTTGGAATGCCAACAGCCTCCGGGGTCCCAAATAAGGCACACAAAGCCCTTGAGAAGTTTCAAACAGGTGTCAAGGTTCCCAGGGTGTTGAATGTCAGAATAGACTCCAAGATCCCAAACTTTGCTTTTACACCCATCTTTGTCTTGATTTGCATTTTTCCAGCCGGGTGATAAGTAATCTGAATTCTCACTGTAGTGATCAAACAGCTTCCGACACCCATACAATTGAGCTTGATACCAATCCTTGCACTTCAGATTAAAGCGTGGAACCTTATTGGATGTTGCATACCAACTCTGAGTACGATCCATTTTCCTCTTACTCTTGAAGCCACAGAGAGCTCTAAGCTGGCCATCTGTTTCAAGCAAGCCATATTCAAGTGGAAAAGTAAAGATAAAAGTCAAGGATTTTACCCACTTGAAGTTGGAGTTGGGTGGCAGTGGCCTTGGGATAGGTATTTCCAGTGGTTCTGCAAGCTCTACTCCCTTGTGTTCCTCGGTGAATTCCTCCACTTCTTTGCAAACTTCTTCAATTTCAACCATGTCTTGATCAAAGTCCTCGATTTCTTCCTCATCATCACTCGAGTCATAAGTTGGGGGTTGAGAAAAATCTACCTTAGCATCATCTTCGCATTCACTCGGGGAAGATTCTTCTGTCTCAAAGAATTCACTTGCGGATGCAAGTTCATTACTAGGAGAACTTGACTCGTGGTTATCATTCTCAAAGAAACTCACGTCTTGGGTTGTTCCGTCCAGCTCTTCATAAGATACCTACTTTGGGGGTTGTGCACTGTCCTCCTTAGCATCAATTGTAACGCCCTTGACGGAATTTTCCACAACTCTGGATTCCCATGGAGGTTTAGCATCTCCTAAGTCTTCAACCAATTCTGCTTCCTCTTGGATAATTTGTGCTTCCTCCAATTGTTCTAGTAAAATTCATGCTCCTTACTGTCCACCGGAGTTTCTAGGATCTCCTTCATGCTACGTTCTTCATGCGATTCCCCACATAAAGCCATGGGGGTTTCTTGAGTATCCAAATGTCAGGAAGGTAATCAATTTATTGCTTGGTCCAGTTGGCGAAGGGTCGCATTAAGTTTTTCCACTGTTTCCTTAAAACGCTCCCTTGATTCTTGAGGTGATGGATATGGACATGGTACATAGGGAAGTGGTGGTTCTTGGGATTAATTGGATTGGAATTGGGGTAGATAAGGGTCATATGGTGGTAAATGGTGAAAAGGGGCTTGTGAGTGTGGTGGTTCAAAGCTGTGTTGAGAAGGTGGTTCGTAGGCATATGATGGGGCTTCTTGGTAGCCACAGGGGGGTCCATTATATCTACCTTGACATGCATTCTGGAAGGGTCGTGGTCCATGGTATCTTGGAGGGTGTTGTTGCCTAAAAGGTTGATCAGATCCTCGTGGCTCCGTCCATCTTTGATTGCCTTGACCTGGATGCATGTTTGGTGCAAGAAATTGCAATCACATTTTTGCAATCCGCACAACTAACCAGCAAGTGCACTGGGTCGTCCAAGTAATACCTTACGTGAGTAAGGGTCGAATCCCACGGAGATTGTTGGCAAAAGTGCATAAAATAAATAATTGTTACTTAATAATGGAGAATATGTTGGAGTTTTGGAGATGCTTTGTCCTCAAAATTCATGCAACATAATACTTTCTTACATGCAAAAGTGCAAAGTTCCTTCCATGGCAAGCTGTATGTAGGGTGTCACCGTTGTCAATGGCTACTTCCCATCCTCTCAGTGAAAATGGTCCAAATGCTCTGTCATAGCACGTCTAATCATCTGTTGGTTCTCGATCATGTTGGAATAGGATCCATTGATCCTTTTGCGTTTGTCATCACGCCTAGCAATTGCGAGTTTGAAGCTCGTCACAGTCATTCAATCCTTGAATCCTACTCGGAATACCACAAACAAGGTTTAGACTTTCCGGATTCTCATGAATGCCGCCATCAATTCTAGCTTATACCACGAAGATTCTGATTAAGAGATCTAAGAGATACTCATTCAATCTGATGTAGAATGGAGGTGGTTGTCAGGCACACATTCATGGATTGAGGAAGGTGATGAGTGTCACGGATCATCACCTTCTTCATAGTGAAGCACGAATGAATATCTTAGATAGGAACAAGCATGTTTGAATGGAAAACAGAAATAATTGCATTAATTCATCGAGATGCTGCAGAGCTCCTCACCCCAACAATGGGGTTTAGAGACTCATGCTACCAAAAGGTACAAATTTTAGATCTAAAAATATCATGAGATGCCAAATAATTCTCTAAAAGTTGTTTAAATATTAAACTAGTAACCTAGGTTTACAGAATATGAGTAAACTAAGATGGATAGTGCAGAAATCCACTTCTGGGGCCCACTTGGAGTGTGCTGGGGCTGAGACTTAAGCTTTTCATGTGCCTGGGCTGTTTCTGGAGTTGAACGCCAAGTTGTAACATGTTTTTTGCGTTCAACTCTGGTTCGTGACGTGTTTTTGGCGCTGAACACCAGACTGCAACATGAAACTGGCGTTGAACGCCAGTTTACGTCATCTATCTTCACGCAAAGTATGGACTATTATATATTGCTGGAAAGCCCTGGATGTCTACTTTCCATCCCAATTGAGAGCGCGCCAATTGGACTCCTGCAGCTCTTGAAAATTCATTCCGAGTGCAGGGAGGTCAGAATCCAACAGCATTAGCAGTCCTTTTTCAGCCTAAATCAGATTTTTTCTCAGCTCCCTCAATTTCAGCCAGAAAATATCTGAAATCACAGAAAAACACACAAACTCATAGTAAAGTCCTGAAATATGATTTTTGCCTAAAAACTAATAAAAATCTATTAAAAACTAACTAAAACATACTAAAATCTACATGAAATTACCCTCAAAAAGCGTATAAAATATCCGCTCATCAATGTTCCTGTTATAGCTTCCATTCCTTTCAATAAAATTAGAACCAAACTCAAAGTGAGAGGGGTGAGAACTCATAGTAGCTAATAGAAATAAAAAGGGAAAACAAAAACAAATAAACAAGTAAAAGAAAAATATTTACAATAACCAATAATAAGGCACACGTTTGCAATTCCCCGGCAACGACGCCATTTTGACGATCGGATTTCCTGTCGGTAAAGAAATACAAAAATATGATCGCGTTATAAGTATAGTTTCTAAATCAACAGAAAATCCTTTCGTACAAAAGTTTTGGTTGTCACAAGTAACAAACACAACAAAATTTATAAACCGAAGTATTCAAACCTTGGGTCGTCTTCTCAAGGAATTGCAGGGAAGTATGATTTATTATTGGTTATGAAAAATAGTATTTTGGGTTTTAAAAAGGTTTGAACAAGAGAAATAAATTACAGGAATTAATAAATTAATAACTAATAAAACTCTTGGCAAGGTATGAAAATTGGAATTCCTATCCTAGTTATCCTTATCAGGTGTGAAGAGAATTGGGTTTTAATCCCACTTAGTTATCCCTTATTAATTAAAGGAAAGTCAAGTAGACTAATTAAATTGATCCTCAAGTCCTAGTCGACTTTTAAAGCGATCCAAATCAGTTAGCAATTGCCAATTTCAACCACTACTGAGTTTGATAACTCAAGTGTTACCAATTAATTAACTAAAGCCAAAAGGAAAGAAAATCTACTCGAATGAAAATAATTTGGATAAAGGGAAAGCATCAATAACATAAATTAAAGAAAGTAATCATAAGTCTCAAATACCTCAAATTGTATTAAATAGAAAATCAATCTAAACATAAAGAGTTCATAAACTAAATCGAGAAAATAAATAAAAGGAACATTGAACCTGTGATTGAAGAAGATGAAATCCTAATCCTAATTCTAATCCTAAAAGAGAGGAGAGAACCTCTCTCTCTAAAAACTACATCTAAGAACTAAAACTATGAATATTGAATCCATGCCTATGAATGAATGGATTCTCCCACTTTATAGCCTCTAATCTATGTTTTCTGGGCCTGGATTTGGACCAAAAAGGATCCAGAAATCGCTAGGACAATTTCTGCAATTTTCTGCACGTGGAGTCCGTCACGCGTTCGCGTGCTTTGGAGTTTTGCTCTTCCGCGCGCCCGCGTCAGTCACGCGTTCGCGTCAATTACGTTCTACTCAAGGCATGCGTCCGCGTCGTCCATGCGCTCGCATCGATGCTTTTTGTGCTAAGTATGCGTCCGCATCGTCCATGCGTTCGCGTTGCTGCTTTTCTTCAAAAACTTTATTTTGTGCGTTTCTTTCATTTTTGTATGTTTCCTTTCTATCCTCTAAGCCATTCCTGCCCTATAAAACCTGAAAATACTCAACACACAGATCACGGCATCGAATGGTAATAAAGGATAATTAAATTTAATATTTCTAAAGCATAGGAAACATGTTTTCACATGTCATATCATAAGGAAGGAATTGTAAAACCATGCAAATTCATGTGAATAAGTGGGTGAAAAATTGATAAAATCATTCAATTGAGCATAAGATAAATCATAAAATAGTGGTTTATCACTGCTTCAGCGAGGCCGTTAGTTTGTGGATGTTCAACGGATGAAAAGTGATGATTGATTTTGAGATTCTGCAAAAAAGATTTAAATTTCTGATCGACAAACTGGCGACCATTATCAGTAATGATGTGTCTGGGGAGACCAAAACGACAAATAATGTTCTTTCAAATGAAGGATATCATATGTTGCGAAGTAATCTTAGCTAAAGGTTGGGCTTCTACCCATTTTGAGAAGTAGTCAATTGCAACGACAAGAAATTTTACCTGACCTGGTGCTACTGGGAGTGGGCCGAGAATGTCGAGCCCCCAGTGGTCGAAGGGCCAACTAATGTCCGAGTAATGTAACTGTTTGGATGGGGTGTGTATTAGTGGTGCATGCTTTTGGCAATTGTTGCATGTCTTTACCTTATTGTTGGTATCTTTTTTTATTGATGGCCAGAACAGGCCTGCTCGGAGGATTTTGGAAGTCAAACTTCAAGCTCCTGTATGGGTTCCGCAGATTCCTTCATGAGCTTCTGCTAATGCTATTTCTGCTTTACTTCTGTTGAGGCATTTCAGGAGTGGTCTGGAGTATCCTCAACGATATAAGGAGCCATTTATTAGAGTGAAAAAGGAAGATTGTCGACGAAACCGTTTTGCATTTTCGATATTGTCTGGTATGTTTCCTGTTTGCAAATAATGTATAAACGGGGTTTGCCAATCTGATTCCTGTGTAACACTCACAACATCGGTTAGAGTAACACTTGGAGATGTTATTGTGGATTGGTGCAACATAGATAGGTCGGCCTGTGTGCTGCCGAGCTTAGAAAGAATGTCTGCTCTATGACTTTGTTCTCGCGGTATGTGATTTATTTCAAATTCAGTGAATTTGGAACTTAAATCTTTGACTAGCTTGAGATATTTAGAAAGGAGCGGATCTTTTACCTAGAATTGGTCATTTACTTGTTGTACTAGCAGAAGTGAATCACAATATACCTTAATGCTAGAGATTTGGAGATTCAAACAAAGTCGGAGTCCAGTGACTAGGGCTTTATATTCCGTTTGGTTGTTGCTGGCCTTGAAGGATAGGTGTATTGAATGTTCTAGGATAAATCCATCACTGCCCTCAAGTCGAATGCCTGCTCCACACCCTTGAATGTTAGATGAACCGTCAACATGTGATGTCCATTGTAATTTGTGGTCGTCTTCAGTAGGCATTGTCAATTCGGCTATGAAATCGGCAGGGAATTGAGACTTTATCGGTCCTCTAGCTTGGTATCTGATATCAAATACGGATAATTCTACCGACCATTTTACAAGCCAGCCCATGATTTCTGGTTTATGTAGCACCTAACGTAATGGATAGTCGGTTTGTACATAGATGACGTGGCTTTGAAATAAGGTCGGAGCCATCTTGCCGAAAATAACAATGCTAATGCTAATTTTTCTATCCTCGGATAGTTGATTTCAGCGTTTTGTAGTGTTTTGCAGACGAAGTAAATTGGATGTTGAACTTTGTCCCTTTCTCTAACAAGAGCAGAGCTTATTGCCCAGTCAGTAACTGATAAATATAAATATAAATCTTCCCCTCGTAAGGGTTTTTGTAGAATAGGCGGTTGTGAGAGAGTTATTTTCAGGTTAGCGAAAGCTCGCTCACAATCATCATTCCAGTAAAAAATAGTTTTCTTTTTCATGGCTTGGAAAAAAGGAAAAGATCGTAAGGCTAAGCATGGGACAAATCTTGCTAGGGCAGCAAGTCTTCCTGTTAAGCGTTGTACTTCCTTCAACGTCTTTGGGCTTGCCATCTCTAGAACAGCTCGGTACTTGTCAGGGTTTGCCTCAATGCCTCTGCTTGTTAGTAAGAAATCGAGGAATTTGCCACCTTCAACAGCGAAAGCACATTTTTCGGGATTCAAGCGCATGTTGTAGGTTCGGATCTGGCCGAAGATCTCGGTTAAGTCATCGATGTGACTGTGGCCGACTTTGGTTTTGGCAACCATGTCATCAATGTAGACTTCTATGTTGCGGCCAATTTGTTTAGCGAAGATTTTATCCATGAGACGCTGAAATAATAATAATTACCAAAATCAGTGATGAATGCCGTTTTATTTTGGTCAGAAGGGTGCATAAGTATCTGATTATAGCCCGAATACGCGTCCATGAAATTTAAGGTGGCATAACCAGAGGCGTTATCCACCAAAGAGTCAATGGATAGTAAGGGATAAGAATCCTTTGGGTATGCCTTGTTTAAATCAGTAAAGTCGACGCACATGCGCCACTTACCATTTTGTTTCCTTACCATAACGACATTGGCCAGCCAAGTAGTGTATCTGATCTCTCTGATGAAGTCGGCATTAATCCGTTTTTGAGTTTCCTCTAATGATGCTCGTTTCTTTTCTTCGCCGAGGTTTCTCTTCTTCTGTTGAACCGGTCGGACAGTAGGGTTGATAGCCATCTTGTGGCTAATGATCTGGGGGTCGATGCCGGGCATATTAGACGGTGTCCAAGCGAATAAGTCGGCATTTTCTTGTAAAAAATTTTCTATCGCAGCTAGTTCGTCTTTGCTTATTGCTGTACCTACAAAAGTGTATTTGTTAGGATCTTTGTTGAAATGTATTTTTTGTAGCTCACCTGTTAGTGTAGGCCGTTCTAGGAAATCCGCTCTAGGATCTAGATCGGCGAGCTTCGAGCTGCTAGCTGTGCCGAGGACATTGTTGATTTGAGGTTGTTTTTGTCTGTTTTGGAACTTCATGCCGATGTTATAACAATGCCGTGCTTCTTTGTGATCCCCATGAATGGTTACGATATGCTCGTCTTGCACAGAAAACTTGACACAGAGGTGAACTGTGGATACTATTGCGCCGAACTTGTTTAAGAAAGGTCGGCCAAATATAAGGTTATATGGGCTGAAGCAATCCACTACTAAGTACTGAATATCATAGGTTTTAGACAGAGGGTACTCACCCAGTGTGGTTCTTAACCACACTGATACCAATATTGGGACTCGTTCACCTAAGAAACCGACGAGGTCTCCTACTGTTGGCTGCAGGTTGTTGTCGCTTAGCTTCATTTTCTGAAATGTAGAGTAAAACAGAACGTCGGCGCTGCTCCCAAGATCTAAGAGTACCTTTTTTACTAGTAGATCTCCCAACTGAATTGTGATGACGACGGGGTCGTCTAAATTTTGAATGTTAGATTTGAAATCTGCCTGTGTGAACGTCATTTGAGGGAATTGCTGGGTTAATTGGTGGTCCTGCTGTGCTCCTTCTACTGAGTATATTGTTCGAAAGGATCTTTTCCTAGCCGAGTTGGATGAGCCCCCACTAGCACCTCCTCCTGAAATACAATTGATGATACCTCGTTGTTGGTCATATTGGGTCAAGAATGGCTTTTCCTTTCCTCGGCTTGGTTGTTCAGATGGATTATTGGCTGCAGAGGATGGATAACACTTTTGAATGTGTCCTCTAATGTACTTATCCAGGTGCCTTTGCCGACCCAATTGTTCCAAAAGGTCTTTTGCGACGATACATTCGTCGTTTGTGTGACCGTGCTTTTGATGGAAGGCGCAGTACTTAGATTTGTCGACGTGCTTTGTGTCCTGATATGTTCCCGCCTTTCTTGGTGGTTTGATTAATTTGGAGTTTAGGATCTCTTTTATTATGTCCTCCCGTTTAGCGTTGAACTGTGTATAAGAGTCAAAATGAGGGGTTAGTTTAAAAATTTTCTTACTGTTGTGCACTTTTTCCTTATCTCCGTAGTTCGTCTTGTCGATTTTCTGAGCTTGTCTCAATTCCTCAATATCGATCTGGCCTTTTGCTTTTTCTCGAAACTCGACGAGTGTTTTTGGTTTAGATATGGCGATCGTCTCATGGAATTTCCCAGGTCGAAGTCCGCTTTTGATGGCATGAAGGTGGACTTCAGGGTGGAGATCAGGTATGCTTATGGTGACCTTCGTAAAACGAGTCATATAGTCTTTCAGGCTTTCATTTGGCCCTTGCTTAATTGTATTCAGATAATCTGAGTCATGCAGATAAATTGCAGAGCCAACGAAGTGGTCCTCAAAAAGTTTGGCCAACTGTTGGAATCGCGAAATTGAACCTACAGACAAAGCACAAAGCCAATCAAGTGCAGGACCGTCTAAATAATTTGGAAAACAATGACATAAAATGGTATCAGATGCACCGTTGACGATCATTATTGATCGGAATTTCTTTATGAACTTTTTGGGTTTCCGAGCCCATCACAGGGTGTGAAGGTCAATGGTAAAGTGAATCATCGTGGTAATTCAAAATTCATCACGTCTGATGTGAAAGGGCCCACGAGCTCGTCTGGTTCCTCATTCTCGTCTTTCAGCTGGGCATCTTCGACTTGAATGGTCTCAGATACATGAGTGGGGTTTGAATGATGTTCGGCATCTTCTGGTTGAGGTTGACGAGTGTTGTTATTCTCAATTCGGCCATTGTTCAACTCAGTGATCTGGGCGGCCATTCTCTGGTTTTCTTCTGCCATATGTTGATTTGCTTGTTGCAGCTCAGTCACCATCTGGAGAAGTTCGGATGGGGTAGGAGGTAACGTGTCAGCCATTGGTACAGGCGGAGGAATTGAGACCAAAAGAGAAAATTTTATCTCTTCGGCCCCACGGTGGGCGCCAGTTGTTCTTGCCTGTAGAATAGGTCGGCTCCTCGTATGGAACGTCTGCTGGGCTATCTCCTCAGGAGGCTGCACTACTTAGCTCGTCAATCCCGAGCTTTTCCTTTCAATTCGCAGAAGTGTGGACAATGAAGGGGGAGTGTACCTGCAAAGGCACTCCAATGCTTAAGTCAGTATGAGATTCAAGTAAGAAGTGTCCTAGAAAGATATTTTTACCTTGCTTTTATAAGATCGGTTCTCTATCAATAACGGTTGATCCTCAACATCTGTCTTAGTGAGGATCAATAACGTATCCGATCATTATGTTGCCTTTTACTCGGCGGTTTTGGTCCATAACGTCGGTTTTGCCGAGTTATTACTCATGAAGACAGTATTTGTAACGTCTATTACCGAGTTATGACGACGAGGTGTGACGTGTAATGTCGAGCTTTATAGGTGTAATGTAACTATTTATTAAAGTAGACAAATTAATTATTTTCTTCTCATATACAGTTTTTTTAAGACATAAAAGTAATTAATTAGGACCTTGGTTAAGATAATTAAAGTCACTATTTTATTAAATTTTTAATTTAAAGAGAAATCCTAGTTAATTTTGGTATAAAAATTTTGAATTTGAAAACATTTAAAAAATTATGTTGAATTTTGATTTATTTGATTCTCATTTAAATTAATCACTACATAAGTTAAAGTTCTATTTTGAAGTTATATTCGAACTTTAATCTGATTTTTAAAGTTTCAATTTACTTAGTTTGATTTTTTAACTTAGGTATCTGTGACTCATATTAGGGTTTTAAGTGTTTAGTTGAAAAAAAATTAAGGTAAAAAAAATTTTAATTGTCACATCAAATAGTCGCTAGAACGTGTAATGAAGCAGTTGTTAGTCCATCTCAGTATGTCGTTAACAATTTTGTGAGACAGTGACAAAAATAAGATCAGGAACCAATGTGAGTCATAACTATAAAGTTGGGAGACTAAATTGAATAAATCGAAATTTTTGAAATTAGATTGAAATACGAACATAATTTCAGAGACCAATAAGTATTATCTCTTTGTTGACAATTAAGTTATTTTAATGGTAATTAAGATCTAATAATGGTTTATAGTAAAAAAACATTCTTTTGCAACAATGAATCTATAGTAGTAGTTACGGGTATTCATAGATTAGATCATATCCATAAATCCACAGTATTTATCTGTATTTGATTTGTAATTTGTGGATATGATCTGATTTGTAAGATGATTGGATTGGATCGAATCAGATCCACACTCTAATCAGACAGAAGTAAATATGTTTAAAAAAGTAAATATAAAAAATTATTGACTTTTTTTTATAAAAATAAAAGTTTTTAATATTTTTTATTTTATGGATATATTTGATATCTAATCCAAACATAAAAAGTGCGAACATCGAATTTGATCTAATGAATTTACTGCAAATTGGATTAAAATTTCAGCCATATCCGATATGTGAACACCCCTAACAATAATAACTAAAAAAATTATAATAATTATTTTTTTAACTAAGAGGAAGTGCCAAAAAAAAAGTACTAAATACAAGAATATTTAATCAAATATTAAAAGAAAATTTTATTCAGTTGGACTTTTTTTGTATATATATATATATATAATAATAATAATAATAATAATAATAATAATAATAATAATAATAATAATAATAATAATAATAATAATAATAATATCATAATTGTTTTATATATCACACAAATATAAATATTTTTTTGTGAGCCTAAGAAAGGTTTTGTAAGTCCCTAATTTTGTTATTGATTTTTGTAGTGTTAGTCCTCATATTATCAATTTGATTCATATATAATTCGGATGATAAATTATTTGGTGACGTGCTTTTTTTTTTTACTATGACATACTTGTTTATTATTATTATTATTATTATTATTATTATTATTATTAAAAAATAACAGCCCAAATTATTACCATAACATAATAGAAGTATAGAAGTTTATCATTCTTCTCTAATGGAGGAAACAAAATTCTTTTCAACAGTTTATTTTTTGGTGACTTTTCAATAGTTTATTAATGTTTGGTAGAATAAAAATAAATTTTATTAGAATAAATTTTAGTACGAGTTTAATATTTTTATTCATCATAAAATATTTATAGATACTTGTAGATAAATTTTAGAAAAAAAACATGACTTTTAATTTTATTTTTAAATAAACTTTATTTTTAATTTTAAATAAATTTTAATTTTATTTTTTAATAATATTAATTTTTTACCGTATATAATTATTCGATTATTTTTTAATTATATATAAATAAATTACTCTTAATAAGACTTTTTTGTGTTATTCAATTATCTTTTTTAGAAAATAATTATTTATTAAAATAATTAAACTTTTCACAACAAAAATAATTAAAAAATTATGAACGAAAAATTAACCATCATGATAATTTTTTGTATTTTTATTTATATTTTAATTATAAACATAAATATAATTTGATTATATTATTTATGAAATGTGATTATAGATGTAGATAAAATTTAGTTATATTACTTATATATAGTTTTATTGTATTGTATTGCTTATAAAGTTAGATTATAATTATGATAATAATAAAATTATTCTGGTATTTTTATATGTGTGACTTATTGGTGGTGTTAAAATATTACTCTTAATTATAAATAAGATTTATAATTTATAAAATTAAAGACTCAATTAAAAAGATACGAAAAAAATGATATTAAAATATTCTAACTCTTTAAAATAAAAATATTTGAAATTCAATTAAAAATTATTTAAAATTTAATCTCAATAAAAATTTATATTCAATGTGTTTTGTATTAAATATATTTAATAACCTATTATATCATATTGATTGAAATTAACTAACTTTTATAATGTTAATCTTTTAATAACACTTTATTAGAAAAAGACTATTTTTTAGAATTTTTTAAAAACTAATTAATATTATATATATTTTGTGGGTAGTGCTAGGGAGCCAATGGCCTAAGTGTACAATGTGTACAATGGGCTAAATTTTTGGTTCATGAAGGATCGAACCCTTGACCTTTTCGGATCCAGAACATGTGTACGCTTAGACCATTGGCTCCCTATATTTTTCCATATTTTGTTACACTACATCTTGTTATAAAAAAATTATTTACTTCTAATGTTTATATTAAAAATGAAAAAAATTTAAATTAGTAAATTTTAATCTATAATATAATAATAATATAGTAATTATTTTATATACTATACGATATAAATTAATTATTTTTTATTTGTAAAAATTTTAAAAGCTTGTTATATATATATATATTTTGATGAATGTGATATATTTTTTTATATAAATAATTTTTTAAAAAAATCTAATAGTTATTCTATTATCTTTTTGGTTTTAGTTTAAATTAAATATTTTTTATTGTTTTTGAAAAGAAAATTTTTTAAAGAATTTAATAGTATGTGATGAGAAACACCAAATAAATTATACAGAAACCAATTAAAACATAACATAAAAACATCTTAACGTTTGTTAGTCTATATATTAATAAAAATCTTATAATTACATATAAGAAATATGAATAATAAAAATAATATTTTTTTAAATAATTATTCGTTTCTTCCTTAAACTTTTTGTAGCATGGTAACAATTCTTCTATCCTTTGAATCTCATTTTAGTATTGGACCATGGCAGCAAAGATCCAACCTCATAGATCCGCATCATGAAGCTCCATCCACTCCTCGATCCTGGTAGTGTAGTCGCTACTACACTAGCCACCGCTTGTGATCTATGAATGATGTCGCGCCGGTGTTGAAGTAGTTGGGGCGCAATTGAAGAGGAAGTCGAGGGCGGAGTAGATGGGGATGAGGCCAATGAAAGAGGCATAGGGGAAGGGTATGTTGTGTTCACCAACAGTGGCGAGTAAGTAGCCAAACGTGAGGAAGGTGAGCAATGAGTAAGGGCTAAAGAAAATATAGAAGATGGAATTTGATGAAAAGTAACAGATAGAAAATTCATTCACAATTGATTAAAGAATTAAACTATGCATGGTTTCACGTACTGAAATATATACTAGCTAAGGTAGTGACTCAGTCAAAGCCAAGAATCAAGAATTCTCCTAACAAACTTAGCCACTAAGTCTTAACAACTACTACCACTGATATCTAACTAATCTTTATTATATTTTCCTTAACACAGCAAATTCAACCGTTATAATGAGATGAACATTTTCAACGGAAAGAGTTATGGCTGAGATAAGAGAAGGAGAAAGAATGGGTAACGGAAAATGTTCTTAGTATGAGAGCTGAATAACGGAAATAATGCTCAATTACAAAATTTCAATAGAGTCCCAAATTTTTTTACAATTCAAGAAAGGTTTGTTTGGATGAACTTTTAAGAAAAGATCTTTTTTCGAATTATTTTTTGAAAAGATTTTATAGAGAATTTAAAATAATTTTATGTTTAGATATCTCATGTAAAAAGGTCTTTTTATCTATCAAAAATATTTTTTATTTATTTATTAAATAAAAAACATCTTTTTTTTCAAAAAAAAATATATTTTAAAAAAAAGATGTAAATTACAGCTTCTCAAAATTTTTTTTTTATTTTACTAGTATTTTTACTTTTATTACTAAAAATTTGTCAAATACATTAAAAAAAAAAAAAAAAAAATTTTATTGAAAAAAAATCTTTTTTTGTTAACAAAATAATGACATCCAGATTTGCACGAAATACCCAGATTCTTCAAGAATCAGAAGATACTTCCAAAAAACATACATGACATACCTGAAATTTTTCCCTGTATCATAATTTGAAAAACTATTTTTCGATTGTTTTTTGTCCGACTATTTTTCAATTTGTTTTGTCAACTTTACAATTGTTTGGGCCAAGGTGTGTAAGCCCAAATCCGTAATCCATAACTTGACCCGGCCAGTTTTAATAAAAATCGGTGAACCGGAAGGTTTGAGAAATCCAGACCGGTTCAATTTTCAAAAAAAAAAAAAAAGATAACCCTAATCCCAGCGAAGGATCCCCTCCCCAACCCACGCTCTTACTCTCTCGCTCTGAAACAGATCCGAAACGGGCGAGCTCAACGCGGCGCCACAACCTTCTCACTCTCACAGAGCCGCTGTCGCCGACACCGCACGGTAGCCGTCTCGTTGCCGGCTCCGCTACGTTTGCCAGCTCCTGCGCCTTCACTGCTGTCGCGTCGTCTGTAGTCCACATCTGACGCCTCCGTCCGCTTCGCGTCGTCCCTGCGCCTTCACTGCGTCAGCCAGCTCCTGCGCCTTCACTGCCTCTCGTTGTTCGTGTACGTCTCTCATCGTCTTCGTCGCGTCTTCATCCGACGCGGCTCGCCGGCGCTGCTGCCTCCCCCTCGCCACTCTCTGCTTCGCCGTGCTTGCTCTCTCTCTTCTCTGCCGGCGTTCTGCCTTCACGTCATCAGGTAAGCTTTTTAATTTTTTTAAGTTGTTCAGTTGCTGGATTATAATCTTTTTAACTGATTAATTGATTAACTGATGTTGGATTAACTGATTCAGTTGATCTTGATTGTTGTTGATTATAATTTGTCGATTCTTGGCAGATCATTCCAATTTTGTTTTTACAGTGTAATATATGTAGTGTAGTGGTTGATTGATGCCTTTTTCTTCTTTCTGATTATTGGTGTTTAGGGTTGATTTGTTTCTGTTTTAATATCATTATGGTGAATCGAGGTGCTGTTTTTTATATTGTTCTGTGAATTTATATTGTTGGATAGTGGATTGATTCTGTAAATTGAGCTGTAGTGGATAGTTTATGACTATTTTATATATTTTATTTATGTGTAACCGAGTCAATTAGTTCAAGTAGTGATCTACCGGTTGAACCAGTCACCAGTGATCCAGTAACTTGACCTGTTCGTACGGTTCTGTCAACTATGCTCTAGGCTCTCTCTTTCTTCTGACTTCCTTCTCTATAGATTTCGAAAGGACCTTGTGTTCCAGCTACAGCATCAGCTTCTGCTTCTGCCCTTCCCTAAGGTTCGAATGGGTGCTCAGGACCTTCTCCGTTTCTGGTATGCTCTTCATCCAAGCATGCCTTCTTCGTTGTTTTCCATTTTGCTTCTTCCTCTCAATTTTCTAGATTACCTGCTTTTCAGTTAGGGTTTTTGAGGTGAAGTGAACCTCGGTTTCATCTGTGAGCTTGATATTTTCAACTCCATCGAAATTCTTGCCGTTGATTTTGAAGAATCGACAATGGTTGTCAATGTTTCATTTACCCAGTTGCATTTACTGCCGTGAATTGACTTTTGATTCTTCGTCCAGCTGAGACGCCCTCAAAGCATAGCTTGCTTATTTGTCTTACTCTTAGCCCATCAAAGACCAGTGAAGCCCTCAAATTCAACACACTCTAATCTGAAACCAATTTCTGGTACGCCTTCTTCTGCATTGCCTCACCGCCATACCAAGTTTTGTGCCTTTTCTGTGTAATTCAATTCGTCTTCCACCACTTACCCGTACTTTTATGTTTGGTTCTGTACCTGGTTTCCGCTAGTTTGGTTCGTTACTTAGTTCTCATTTGTGAATGCATCCAACCTTTTTGCCAATTTGGTGTTAGTTTCAACTTTCAATTTACAGCCGAAATTTATTGTTGTCATTTCCCATGTACACATTGCATTTTTATTGGTATTATTAGCACTATGAAAAGTTTGATATCTTAAGGATGGAATTTGAACACTGGAATTGATGAGGAATTTGGTCACCGGGTCGAAGAACAAAGATGCAAAAAGCATTCTTTATTGGATTTAGTGCTCGTCATCTCTATCATTAAATATGTGCTTGTGTACTTGTTTGATGACCCAATTCATATTTAATGTTTTTCTGTAGATGTTGCTGCTAAGTTTGAAGTCATTTGGTATGAGATTGGTGATGTAGAGTCACTAGGCCAAGATGGCATTTATAACTAAGATAAAATGGGTTGTTCTTTCTGTGATTACATTATCTCTGGCATCCATCATCATTCATCTGTCGCTAGCGAAGTTTTGGGCAGTTAACATAGTGCAGTATAAAGCAATGCCTAGCCTTCCAGAAAATTTTGTTCCGACCTCGGGAGGACAGGTGAGTTCTTATGTATATATGTTTCGAGTGGATGTTTATGGTTGTGTACTTGTGTTTTGTGTTTTGTGTTTTGCTTGTGTAATTCTTGACTCTGGTTGAAATATTGTAGGTTATAAAGAATAAGAAGCTATGGGGTTCCATACAGTCATTGGAAGCATTGCAGCCTTATGCGAATGCTAGGAGCAACTACTCTGGTAAGAATTTTGCGGCTATTTCTTATCTTCTTAATATGTAGACATGGGAAGGAACAATTTTTAGACTTGCAGTTGAGAGATTATGACATAAAGCTATGTTGAAACATAAACATTTTATTTTTCATCATTCTGCTCTATTTTTGTTTTCCCTTATTGATTAAAGAAATGTAATAATATATGCCTTGCAAAGGCACTCCATATTAAATTGATCATGGCCTATGGGAATGCAATCTTGGAGATGACTAACATCCAACTTAAGGTCTTGATTATAATTTATTTTGGAACATTCTTCATTTATACTTCTTAGTTTGTAACTGGATCTGAAATTAATGAGTGCAGCATAATCTTGATTTGACTACAAAATTGATTATATTTTTAAGGTTTTGTAAGAAACCACAAAACTAGGCTAATATTGTTTTGTATTTTATATATTTGACAAATTTAACAGAGAACTATGTTACTCTCAGCCTTTCACAATGTTAAAGCTGATAATTTTTTTTTTTTTGGGGGTCATATACTCATATTCATACTGCTATATATTCCCCATCAAGTTTCTGTTTCTTTTGTTTACAGCTCCAAAGGACCAGAGCAATCGTTTCATCTATGCAAAAGTCTTCGGTGGTTTTGCAAATATAAGATCATCGGTATGATCCACCAAAATGTATTTAACATTTAGTATTATTTTTGGTAAGCAAGTTAATAACATTTTTCTTGGTTTTGTAGATTTGTGATCTGGTTGCTGTTGCTAGGTTTTTAAATGCAACTCTCATAATTCCTGAAATTCAAGAAAGTACTCGCTCAAAAGGAATTAGGTATATGTGGCTAAGTATCTGCATTCATTACCATGCCGTTGGGATTTATATATTAATTTTTTCTTAATAATATATTCATATACAAAATTTATGTTTTCTTACTATTTTTTTCAGCTCTAAGTTCAATAGCTTTTCCTATATCTACAATGTTGATCAGTTCATAGCCTATCTCAAAAATGATGTAAACATTGCAAGGACCCTGCCAGAAGGTCTGATGGAAAGGAGAAGAAAAAATGAAATTCCTTCATTTAAGACTACAAGTTCTGCTTCTCCAGACTTTTACCTGGATCAAATTTTACCAAAGCTAAAGCAATCAAAGGTTATCGGATTAATTATTACAAATGGTGGGGCTCTGCAGGTATTACATATTACATTATTCTGAAATTGTTAATTAAAGCCATTGTTGTGGTCTTGTGGATTCTGTGGTTGTTATACTTTAGGACATCTTTGTCTTCTTTTACTTGTGGTTATTAGTGCCATATATATAGTCAGTAGATTATTTCATCTTTGATTGCTGTATGTAGTACTTAAGAGTAGAATCTTGTTGGGCATCATATTGTCTCTTGTGCTTATTGCTGACTTCTATACCTGTCATGGACTTAAATACATATACTTTAGCATCACTCTTATGCAAACTAAAGAAGTTGGAATAAGTTAATATATGTGCAGTAGAGGGGATGTAGTTGTTTTTAGTATTTTTCCTTTGCTGAAAACCTTCATTGCCAAAGAATCATGTGTTCTTCTATTTTTGTTGAGCTTAAAGCTTCCTAGGTACCCACACTTACTTTTTTTGTTTTGCATTTGTATGTTTGTCCAAGTTGCTACTTGCTAGAGTTAACTTGAGAATGATATACATTTTTGCAGTCTATTCTCCCTCCTGGCATGGAAGATATTCAGAGGCTACGATGCAGGGTTGCTTTTCATGCCCTTGAATTTCGTCCTGAAATTCAAAGGCTTGGCCGTCGGATGGTTCACAAGTATGAATACCTTGCGGTTAGACGAATTAGTCTAGGTTTGCTTTATTGTAACCTAGATTACTCCCATGTTTTTGTCACTGCCAACTTTATTTGATTTTGGAATTTAAAATATGTGATTGCGTGCAACTCTATTGTCTAAATAAAATGAGAGTGAAATCTGTCTAAAAAATTGTAGGCTTTCTTAATTCTAGTGTGCTGTTTCATTTTTTTCCCTGTGGCGATCATGCTATGCCCATGAGTAATTAAGGTTTCCTACTGTTGATGTATAAGAGATTTCTTCTTTATTTTAAGGCTAAGAGCATATGGGCAACCCTTCTTAGTATATCATCCTGGCTTACTGAGAGATACATTGGCCTACAATGGTTGTGGAGAACTTTTTCAGGTTTGATAGAGCTGTAGTTTCGGTTCCACAGTGCATATATCTTTTAGGGGTTCATTTTTCTTATAAATTCCTTCTAGTATTGGGTTACATTTTTTTCCCTCTCTCAAGGAGGAACTTTTTTGTTTTGTTAGGATGTTCACACTGAACTTATTCAGCACCGAAGGGCTCAAATGATAAAGGACAAGATTCTTAAAGGTGAATTGAATGTCAATTCACACTTGCAAAGAGATAAAGGTCTATGCCCCCTCATGCCTGAAGAGGTATGTTTGTTCCAGAAACTTTGGTTTGGATTCAATTTCTTTGTTTCAGTGTTAAGAAATATATTTGACTTTATCAAGTGTGAGAACCTTCCAGTACAGTTTCAGAGTATAGTTTGTTGTGCAGAATAAAATGCCATGATCTTTAGGATCTACTTTAGACTGAGGACTCCCATTTGAGGGAATCTCAGCGTCTACTAGGTTGACCAATTTTACAATTATCTATGTTGCATGAGTAATGTGGCCTTTGAGAGCATTGCTTCTAATTATGTGCACAAAGATGAATTGTATTTTGAAATTTCAAAATTTTACTCCTGGGAGGTGGTTATTATTTTGACTTTTGCAGGTTGGCATTCTCCTTCGAGTAATGGGTTATCCTGCCAAAACAATTATCTACGTTGCCGGTTCTGAAACATTTGGAGGTCAACGCGTTTTAATTCCTTTGCGAGCCATGTTTACCAATACTGTGGATCACACTTCCTTGTGTAGTGAAAGAGAGTTGTCTGAGTTGTTTGGACCGGAAACATCTCTTATTCCAAAGTCATATCGAGCACCTCCTGCAAAAAGTCAGAAAGTACTTACAGATGAATGGAAGAGGGCTGGTCCTCGTCCTAGGCCTCTTCCTCCCCCTCCAGATAGACCAATTTATCAACATGAAAAAGAAGGTTGGTATGCTTGGATCACTGAGACGCCAATAGAGCCTGATCCTTCACCCTTGGATCTGAGGATGAGAGCGCATAGGTTACTTTGGGATGCACTAGATTACATCGTTTCTTTAGAGGCAGATGCCTTCTTTCCTGGATTTAACAATGATGCTAGTGGATGGCCAGATTTTTCAAGCCTGGTCATGGGACATCGACTTTATGAGACTGCTGCTTCAAGAACATACCGACCAGACAGGTAAAATGCACCTTGCAGTTGAAATCAATTGGTTGATATTTGTATAGGACATATGGCAGTTTCATCAAAAGAATTAAACCTCCTGATTTTTCAAAGGAACCAAATTTTCTAGGTCACTAGTTGAATAGCATGCATAACATGACATATAGTTGGAGGATCTGTTGCTTTCTGGGCCAGGGCCAGGCGGGGGAAAGGGTAAAAGTGTAGGGAAGATGAACCGTATTTACATCATTACTCCATTTCTTAATAATAATTTAGAGTGACTTTAGAACATATTTTTATCTACGGAAAACTTAAAATCTTATGTCCTATTTCAGACATCCATGAGCAACACATCTGCATGTCTCTGGTACTTTCCTGTTCCTTTTGAAGATTCTTGAACTTGTTCCATGCATTAATTAAAATAATAATCATTATAAAATTTTATGGTATACCCTCATTTGAATATACGTGCATTTTGAATGTTCATCCTTTACTGCGTCACTTTGATTCCTTGAGTGTTTTCCTGCATATCTGCATCTTAGTCCTTAGGTAAAGAGTCTGGTGGATTCTGCTGCAGTTGTGTATCTCCTAAATTTGCATTTATTGTGACAGTACTTTGTTCGGTATTTTACAGGAAAGTAGTTGCAGAACTTTTCAACATAACTCGGGAAAATATGTACCATCCCAAACATAATTGGACAATTTTAGTGCAAGAACATCTAAACAGAAGTTTAGCCGAAGAAGGACTCATAAGGCAATCTCTCCTGTCAAAACCGGCAGTGTTCCTTTCCCATCCACTTCCGGAATGCTCTTGTAGAATAGCATCTTCCAAGGTTGTAAATCACGTTAGAGGTCAGAACGGCCGGTATCTCTATGGAGATGAAGACCAGTGTCCCAAGTGGATGCAGCGCGCAAATATGGCAGGTTCTGTACTGAAAGAAGGCACCAAATCTGAAGATGATGAGCCAGATTATGAAAGTAATGACTTTGTTGATGAATCTGACAAAAGTGAGGGTAAAACTAATCAGAGTCAAATCTGGGATCAAGACGAAGAAATGGATCCAAATGACTAAAAATTGATGTGCATAAATAACTATGGTCTATAGTTATACGTTTTCCACATTTCCTTAATTTCTTTGAGAGGTATAGGTTATTGCTGAGCATAGTGGGTATTCAAATCTATTCTTTCATTAGTTTTGGACGAAGAACATTAATATATTCTTTTCTTACTTTATGTTTACCACTTCCAAGGGAATTTTTGTTGTAACATACACATTACAAAACAGAAAAGAAAAAAGATTACGTTCTGGCTTAATTGGAGCCAACAGATGAGCATTCTAAGTAAATTTTTATTTCTCCTGTTTGCTATTTAAGATAGCTGCTTAGTTGTTCCGATGAATGATTCCTTAGTGCCTCATTGTTGGTGCACAAATAAATTGATGGTTGCATGAAAGAAATATAGATGCAACGGTTCTTATTTGATTATATTTATCTTATTCTCTCAAAATTTTGACTACCAGCTCTTAATGTGAGCCGTATAGGATGCAAGCACTTGTCAAAAGAGTCGATCAAAAATTACTATAGGTTTTCGAATTGTTCATTTAAAAAAATTGAAACTCTTCTTATTTAGATAGCTATAATACTTTTCAAAAATTAAAATTCTTGATCAATAAAAGAACAATATCACTATTTTTTCTCAATAAGATAGCAAAGTGAATAATTGACTCATTTTACATTACAAAAAATTGCAAGAAATCTTTTGATAACATGGATTCTTATGTTTCAATAATATTTCACTATCAAGACAATTGGTTGAATCTAATAAAACTATTTCATAGGAGTTAATTGATATCTTCTTTTTAAAGCAAATCGACTTCGATTTTATGGGTCCTTTGAGATATTATAATGTGTTGGGAAGTTACATATCGGTTGAAATTGTCCGCAACAACTAGAATTATCCAAATTTCGATGTTTCTCTGTAAAAAAAAAATGCATTAATCAAAATATCTAGCCATAACCACTTCCGACCGCAACCAAAAGAAGTCCTCCAAGTTCGCATCAATGTAGCAGCACAACTTGAAGTATTAATCAAACAAGAAGATTTACTAGAATTCAAAAATTTATAGGAGTTGCTGAAATTCAAAAAGTGTTCCCTTCTTTCCACCTTGAGGACAAGGTGGCTCTTGTATTGTTAAATACCGTGAGAAAATTAATATTGAAAAAGAAATAGAATATAAAAGAGAAACAACAAATGAGTCAATCATTAGGAATGAGAATCTTTTTCTTTACCTTTTAATTATTCTAGAAATAAAAAATGAGACAAAGAGCTATGGGTAGGGAATGAACAAGTTGTATGCTCATTGATAAGAATAATAGAATATGGGAGTGAATTATCCTAATTAGAAGGCAACACTACATAATGAAAGAGACAAAGCATAAGAGACAGACCAAAAATTTCTACAAACATAAATAGAGGCCAAATGACTTGTTATGCCTAAAAACTAGAAGAGTTGATAGAACTCTACAATTTTTCATCTTGTATTTTCAATTCAGTTTTTTCTACTTTTTGTAATTCAATAAAAGAAGTTAGTTAAGAGGATGAAATTCCATTAAATTCACCTCAAAACTCTACTTATTGATCTATATTAAATCCGTCAACTAGAATTTCTAGTACAAGTTTTTACAGAGGATTGTTGAAGAATGCATGCTGCATGTAATGCATCTTGTAGACAACCTTACTTAAGGTTAAGACAGGAAAATAAGTCAAACTCCAATCTCTCCATCCACCATACAATCCTAGTAAGGTGAGACAATCACTATTATCTCTTTTCCTTTTAGATTTCTTTCTTCCATTCTTCCCACCACAATACTACTTTCTTTCAAGTGAAATGGACCACAGTAAAAACCATTCACTGAATGTTGCTATACTGTTGTCTATTATGTAAACAAAGACAACTAGTTTTTTTTCTTTATATCTCAAAATAAAAAATTGTTGCCTATTGCAATTAGTAACGGTTGTATAAACCACAGTTTAAAACGGTTAAACCAAATTGTAAGTTTCAGATTCGATTTTGATAAATGAAAATCGTTTTTCGCTGTTGTTTAAGACCATAAACAAATTAAACAAAAACAAATTATTTTAAACTAATGGGTAAATATTAAATCATTATCCTTGTATATCTGTTTGCCTAAAAACGATGTTAGTTAAGTAATATTTTTTTCTTGTATTTTATCTTGTATTCAAGTTAATATTAACTAATTTTTTTAATTAAAAATATTGGTTCTCTATTATTTTTTCATGTAAGAAATCTTACCATTTTGACTAAATAATTAAGTAATAACCAAATCAGGACATGTTACTGTCTATAATTGTTTATTACTTTATTTAGTGATAATATGTGTAACAAAGTTGACCGGACCATTCACATGGAGCCATTGAATTTTTTCTTTTGTCATACGTCAGAGTACGTAGTATTCCAAACCACATCATAATTAGATGAATGATCAAAAATATTATTTGAATATTAAAATTAATTATTATATATTTATATATAAATATATGTATTATTTAATTTATTTTTAATATATATTTTATATTTTAATATATATTTTAATTAATAGTTAATTTTAGTATATATGTAGTATAGTTGAAAAAGAAAAATTTATAATTGACTGGCTACGAAGAAGTTGAAGAGGTTACTTCTTGAATTTCAATATTCCCACATCCTTAGGTAGAGGTCTCTGACCCTCTGTTCATTGAATATTGTTGAATAACTCGTTCACAAAGACTTATTATGAAAATTACTAGCTTGGGTTTGGTTTAGGGGTTAATTTTTGGCAAAAAAAAATAAATAAATAAATAAATAAAAATAAAAAATAAAGAAAAACTATAACCCAGTTTTGCGACTCGATTCACTGATTTCATTCATAATTAACGTTGATGAACATTGCAAATAATTTTAGAAATGAGTTTGATATACTAACAAAGCAATTTTTTCTTTTTATAAACAAATATTAAATTATTTTCATTTTTAATGATTATTTACGTCGTACATGTGAAAATAAAATTTTAGAGTAAATAAATCAGTCTCCAAAATTTTTTAGTCGAATATTTTTGCCTTTAAAAAATTTAATTACCAAATCAGTTTTTAAGAATTATCTATGTTTTAGACAATATAATCCTCATATTAATTTCAATGTGTCCCTGAGTAGCAATATTTATCCACATTCATGTAGAGTGTTAACTATGGGCAAATTAATCCTTACGTATAATTAGCAAAACTGCATCATGTTACAACTGTTTGAAGTGTTGATATTTGAATGTACTAATAATATGTCTTTTTAAAATTTTTAAGGACTAACTTGATAATTGTAATTTTTTTTAGGGATTTAATTATTTTTTTAATAATTTAATGGGTCTAAAATGTCTAAATTTGTAATTCTATTAATATTCAAATAATCAAACAACAAGTGATGAACCGACTATCAACTTCTTAGTGTTTTTTAATTTTGATGATGCTGGATGTAGTCTATTAAAATACTTCCAACTTCCTTGTTAGTTGTTTTAGATTTTATATTGTATATTAAAATACTTCTATTTTGCATTTTAATCAAACTCTATATATTTGAGTTTATATTCTATTTAAATTTCTTCACTTTTTAGGTGTTAATTTGACTGTTGTGGTATACTATTTACACGAGTACTTGAGCAATTTAATATATGCTTCGTCTTTAGTTTGCTACTCTAAATGTTTCACCTTTTTATTTATTTATTTACTCATTATTTTATAACTTATTCTATTCATTCTTTTTACCAAACTTAATATAACAACTAAAGCATAATTGTGTCAAAGACATTGTTTATTCATGGATTCATTGGCTACAATACAATAATAAGTCAAAACACAACTATTCAATCATTGTTTTAATCTAAGTCATAAATCAAAGAATTACTAATTCAGATTTAAAGTTTAAGGTAACATATCCTAATATGTGGCACACTCGTTAAACAATACCCTCCTATAAATCATTTAATAAAATAAAACCTGTTAAATAATTCGATCACGTGTACCCAATTTATTCTGTACTAATATTTTTACTCGTAATATTATTACGAGAATATAAATTTTTTAAAATTAGGTCGGTTCTAATGATATTACAGATTATGACACAAAAAATTTATAGTATTAAATTAAACTATTTTTATAAAAAAGTCGTAAGAGATAAAAATTTTTATTGACTAAAAAAATCAGAATTTTTGTAGATAAAAAATTAAATAATAAATTTTTTAGTTATTAATTTTATATAAAAAATTTAATTTTTTACTAATAATTAATTTTAACATAAATTATCTAAAATTTGAAAAAATTTAATGTGTATATTTTGATATTTGATTAGGTGTTATTAATAAGTTTGTTACACAAATAAAAATAACTAATTTTTATGCGTGCTATTTAAAAATAATATTTATTCTCTATATATATAAAAATATAATTAGATATTAGTATAAAATAAATTTATATTGATAATTATAAAATTAACTCAATTTTTTTAAATAATTGAATCTTGATTCTAACTTTTTTAATCACAACATTATTATTTTTTTAAATTATATGTAATAAATAATTAAAAAAATAAAAATATAAATTAAAAAATAAATAGTAAAATTAAAAACTAAATGAAAAATACATATAATAATATTTTTTATGTAAATTATATTATGTTGTTAATTTTTTTTTGTAAAATAGAAAGATAGAGAAAAATAGAGAACGAGAGAAAAGAAAGAAAAAGATAAAGAAGAAGAATAAGAGAGGAAGTTTGTTAATTTTGGAAGTTAAAAATTTTATTTTAATTATAATGAAAAATATCTGATAACACATTTTGTTTTGTTAAATTACTAATATAAAATATAAAATATATATAGAGTGGGAAAAATAGAGAGAAATAGAAAAAAAAAGAGAGAGGTAGATAAGAGAATGTAAGAAGGAGGTTTAGTAATTTTGAAAAAAAATATTTTTTCTAAATTTTAATAAGAGAGTGTCATGTGACACATTTTAGTTATTAAATTAGTTAGTAATATATATAAATATAATATATAATATAACTATATTTTAATTTTAATTTAATTTCAATGCAATTAGAAAAATATCATATTGTATATTTTGATTGTCAAATTTATAATTAATCATTAATAATAATATATAAAATAAATAAAATAAATGAAGGAATAAGAAAAATAAAAAAATTTTTAATTAAAAAAAAATAATTTTAATTACAATAAAAAAATATAACATATTTTAATTATAAAATTAATAATATATAATAGATTTCCGTCCATCTAATTCTAACTTACCATCGTAAACACTCGTTCAACTAAAATTAGCTAAAACTTTCATAGGAACTTAGTTATAAATAATGTCAAATTCTAAATCAACCTGTGCAAAGAACTTGAAATGGGATTATGAGTATCTTTTGTCACTCACCAAACTCATATTTTGTTGACTGTCATTCTTACATCAAATTATTCAAAATCTTTACGATTAGTTACCTTTTAAGAGTAGGCACTCAAACAACAACTGATTCGAGCAGTAGTCCTTGATTTAAAAATCAATCAAGTTAGATGTACATTAAAATTAGTTGTTAGTATAAAATATATATTAAAATATAAATATATATTAAAAATAAATTAAATAATATATATTTATATATAAATATATTAATTATTAATTAATTTTAGCGTACAAACAAGATTTTTGTTTAAAATTACCACATAAGATCCGCAAATATGTGGTGCCCTAACGACATAGTTGCGTATAGACCTCTGCTATTGGTTAAGCTCCTTTACTAGTCGCTGTTAGAGTTAAATCTTCATGACTTCTTTAATTGTTTGAATTTTGATAGGTTTATAAATTTAAACATTTTAGTTCCCATCAAATTATTAAAAAAACAAATAGTCTTTAAAACAATTAAAAATTTTAGTTTAGTCTCCAAAAATCTAAAATAGACATATTAGTCTCTATAGATATCACCAATTTCAACAGCTATAAAACGACATAATTTTACTTATTATATATAGAGATTGATATATCTACTTTTATATACATGACACTTATCAACAATGTGGCAAATTAATATTTCATGTGGGCCAATGTTTTTATCCACCAACAGTAAAACTGAGAGGTATTGTTTAACGAAAATAATTCTTAGAGTGCGACTTATTAATTAAATTTTTTTGAGGACTAAAATCCGACTAAATATATTTGAGAATTAATTTGGGATATTACTCTAATTTTGTCTTCAAAACTAAACTTATACGATAAAACGACGTTATTATTCTTCCACTTTGGGAAGTTTGAAAAGAGGAATTATTTAACAAAGAAAGATAATATTGTATAATTAATATGGAAAAAGGAAAAGGGAAAGGAGAGGAAAGGAAAGGATGAAAAAGAAAAAAGGTCTTTGTGTGATTCTTATTCTTATGTGATTGTGACGATAAGCGTGATGAAATGTGTTGGTATTATATGGGATTGAATGGTAGGTAACGACACTTTGGGAACAAAAACGGTGCCATCGCCGTCAGCTTTCTCTGTGGGACGCCAACTCTTTCGTCAAAACCGCAACACACAACACACAACACAAAACACAAAACTGTATACGTCATATATATCCGATCCCTATCATATCATACTCCTACACATTCAATGCAATATATATGTATATCTAAATCTTAATGCATGTATACATAGTACATCCACCTCTTATTAGTAATACTAATAATTTTCTTACTATCGAATCAAATTACTTAATTTTTTAGATACCAAAAGAAAAATATTATGTAATAAATTTTGCTAAATTTAGCACTAAAAATATATGGTGGTGGTAGTAGTCAGTATAATTTTAAAAATTAAACTAGATCAGTTCAACCGAATTAATAGAGAACCGGTTATTTGATCGATATATATAGTTGACCTAAAAAATTGTTGAAAGCTTAATTGGAAGTTTAGAGTAAGATCTAGTTGCTGAATTTTGGTGATTGAGGCTTGCATTTTGCCTTATGAGTTGTCTTGAGTTATACGAGAAAATTGGTCAAGATATGGTTTAAGTTTTTCGTATTTAATATATAATATCTTGTAAAAACTTAGGCTGGATGACTATAGAATAGGTTGGAATGTATGAGTATGTTTAATACTTAGCACTCTTGATGATGATTGTGATATGAATTGAGTATTTGTTGGAAGATTGTTATTTATGGTGATAATAGGATGTTGATTGATGAGTTGATGATGATTAACATGATAAGATGAATATATATTGAGTAGGTGGATGATAATTTTGTTGGTATATTTGAGAAATTGATGCATGAGATTGTTAAATTGAGGAATGGTAGGATGTGGAGGTTGTTGTGGTGCTAAAAAGGATATGTTGTGTTGATAATTTTGTGTACGGTAGGTTGAGTTTGAGTTGGTTTTGGTGAAAATAGAGGTTTAGAAATTTTTGTGAAAAGCTAATTTTTGGCCAAATTTCGACGAGCCATAACTTGGCTTCCAGACTCCCAAATTATTTCAAATATGTTTTATATGAAAATTGGATCCGTGAAGTTTATGCCCGTTCGAAGAACGAATGAAAAAATTTTTTAAAACGAGAAAGTTATGCACGTCGAAAGTTCAGTGTGTAAAACTAAAATTCTGCAGACTTAGCCATTTCTGGTCAAACTCCAGTGTATCCGTACGCATACCCCTCATTCGTGGGGGTCGTTTCTGTCCAGCGTACATGCGTACACGGACAAGGCTATGTGTATGCGAAATGGGCTAAATTGCACTCCCACGCGTATGCGTGACTTCTCCGTGATGCACGGCCACACGTACGCGTGGCCCAGGCGTACATGTGGCCCCTGTTTCACCAAAAATGGATTTTTGTGTTTTAAACCTCAAATTCAAACCTCTAAACTTCTATTTTCATTCCTTTGGTCCTAAATTTTGTTAGTAGGCCTAGTAATGAGATGAAGTTAGGAATAGGTGGTAACTTAGAGATGAAGAAAGTTTGAGAAGTGATGATTTAGGTATGAGGAGGTAGAGTATATATATATATATATCTTAAATTATGAACTGGCTAAAGAAAGGAATAAATGTTACATCTGAGTACTCTTCTTCGAAAGTGCGACCCCAAGAGATTGTGGAAGGTGAGGATCCCCATCCTTGTTCCTCCTGGTATTGTAAAATCGCCCCCAGCGAGATGGTGGGAAGTTAGGATCCCCTCCTTTGTTCCTCCTGGACATATGAGAATGTACCTCCTGAGTAGACGCAAGGGTTGTGGTTTCGCCCCACTTGCTCTAGGTTGGTTAGTATAGAGGCTCTCCGGATAGATGCAAGGGTTGTGATTTCGCTCCCCTTGTTTCCGGGTTATGATGAATTATGTATAAAAGTGTAGTTATATGATATATAAGTGTTGTTATGGCCATAATAAATGATTATCAAATGTTTATGAATGAATGTGAAATTATTATCTGAGATACGAGTTTCCCTGGGTAAAGTACCGTGGCTTGCCACCATGTGTTCCAGGTTGAGACTCGATACTCTGTTGATCCTACGTCGTAAGGGTGACCAGGCACTTACCCCCATTGAGTAAAGTTATATATATATATATACACACACACACACGAATTATGAATGAGAAGAGAAAAAGCTATGCATATACACATGGGAATGCGCGACGGGGGACAGTCCAAGGTTTAGCAACCGGACTTGTCGGGTTGGCTTGATAACCGACAGATGAGACTCATCAGCTATAGAACAGGTGATAAACCACTATTTTATGGTTTATCTTGTGCTCATTTGGGTGGTTTTTATCAATTTCTTACTCACTTATTCATATAAATTGCATGATTTTATAATTCCTTTCTTATTCTGTGATATAGTGAAAATATGTTTCCTAAGCCTTTAAAACTGTCAATTTTTATTATCCTTTATTATCATTCAATGCCGTGATCTATGTGTTAAGTATTTTCAGGCTTTATAGGGCAGGAATGGCTTAGAGGATGGAAAGGAAACATGCAAAAGTGGAAGGAACGTGAAAAAATGAAGTTTTGAGAAGTTGGCAGCAACGCGCACGCGTGCCTAGCACAAAAGACGAGCGACGCGTGACAAGGAAAATCGCCAAATGACGCGCACGCGTGACATACGCGTACGGGTGACAGACGCCACGTGCAGGAATCTGCAGGAAGCGCTGGGGGCGATTTCTGGGCTCCTTTTCGGCCCAATTCCAAGCCCAAGAACACAGAATAGAGGCTGCAGAATGAGAAAATCATCACACACTTTTCATTATTCACAAATTTAGGTTTTAGATGTAGTTTCTAGAGAGAGAGGCTCTCTCCTCTCTCTAGCTTTTAGGATTTCTCTTAGGTTTAGGTTTATTTCTTCCCGATTCCAGGTTCAATGTTCCTTTAATTTAGTTTCTCTTCTACTTTTATTTATCTTAGCATTTTAGTTGATCTATTCCGCTTGTGATTCTCTATTTTTCCAATTTAGTTTATGAATTCTTATGTTAGATTTGATTTTCTATTTTTATACAATTTGAGGTATTTCAGATTTATTGCTTCTTCTATTATTTATTATTGATTGATGTTTGCAGTTGGTAGTTTGGATTTAATATTCCTTATTAGTTTTCTATGTTTTTATAGTATGCCCTCCAAGTATTTGACAAAATGTTTAGAAGGTTGTTAGAGTAGGATTCTATGTTCTTGGGTTGGTTGAGTAATTGGTAACACTTGAGTTATCAAACTCCCTTATTGATTGATAATTGAAAGTTGCTGATTGATTTGAATTCCACTAAAGCTAGTCTTTCCTTAGGAGTTGACTAAGACTTGAGGAATCAAATTGATTAGTCTACTTGACTTTTCTTCATTCGTTGAGGGTTAACTAAGTGGGAGCAATGAACAATTCTCATCACAATTGATAAGGATTACTAGGATAGGATTTTCAGTTCTCATACCCTGCCAAGAGCTTTTCTAGTCATTTGATTTTCATTATCATTTACTATTCTTGCTTCTTATTTTAAAAACCCCAAAATAGACCTTTACATAACCAATAAAAGAACGCTTCCCTGTAATTCCTTGAGAGACAACCCAAGGTTTAAATACTTCAGTTATCAATTTTATTAGGGGTTTGTTACTTGTGACAACCAAGTTTTTGTATGAAAGGATTCTTTGTTCATTTAGAAGCTATACTTGCAACGAGAGTTTATTTGTGAAATTCTAAACCACCAAAAATCCATTCGTCAAAATGACGTCATTTTATGTGTATGTGTATGCGTGCTGTGGCTTGTGCAGCACGCACTCCCTCTCGCGCGTCTCTCGCGTAACTCTCTGTTCGTTTGCGCATACACATACGACGCGTGTGCATCATGGACACTTGCACGTCGATCCCTCTTTCTTCTTCTTTTTTTTTTTGTGAAGAATGCAAAATGCAGAATGCAGAATGTAGATAATTATGCAAAAATTATGAATGAATACTGTGAAAAACAAAATAAAATAAAACTAGGAATGAAAAGGGACGATTATACCATGGTGGGTTGTCTCCCACGTAGCAGTTTTAGTTAAAGTCCTTAAGTTGGATATTCGGGAAGCTCCTTATCATGGTGGCTTGTGCTTGTACTAATCCAGGAATCCCCACTAATGCTTGCAATTTCAATAGCCTCCGGGATCCCATACTTGGCGCAAAGAGCCTTCAAGCAAGTTAAAGCAAGTGACAAGGCCCCAAGAGTGTTGATTGCTAGAATGAATTCCGGGGTCCCAAACCTTGCTTTTGCGTCCATCTTCTTGTTGATCATCATTGTTCCAACCGGGTGGCTCGCAATTTGAATTCTCACAGAGACATCCAAACAACCTTCTGGACCCATTCAGTTGAGCTATACACCAATCCTTGCACTTCAATTTGGAGCATGCAGCCATATTGAATCTTGCAGGATAACTCTTACCACTAACCATCTTCCTCTTACTCATAATGCCACAAAGAGCTCTAAGTTGACCATCCGTCTCAAGTAACTCATATTCAAGTGGGAAAGTAAAGGTTAAGGATAAGAATTTTACCCACTTGAATGTTGTATTGGATGGTAATGGCCTTGGGAGAGGTGTTTCTAGTGATCTTGCAAGTTCCATTCCCTTGTGTTCTCCCTAGATAACTACCACCTCTTTGTAAGCTTCTTCAATATCAACCTCTTCCTCTTGGTAGCTTTCTTCCAATTCAATCTTTTCTTCATTGCTTACCAAGGACACGGGAGGTTGTGCTTCTTCTTCTTGAATCTCCATCTCTTGATCAACCTCTTCCAAGTCTTCAGCCATGATATTCCTTGGAAGTTATACACCCTCCTAAACATCAATTTCAAGCATCTTGGAAGGAGACTCTATGACTTGACCTTTCCATGGAGGTTTCACATTTCCTAAGTTCTCAACCATTTCCTCTTTAACTATTATGGCTTCGTCTAGTTGTTTTAGTCTAAAATCGTACTCCTCCTTAATGATTTCCTTTCTATGACAACTCCCTTCAACTACTCCTTCATCTTCAAGGGTCTCTCCTACCTCCACAATTTGGGCCTCCTCTTGCTCCTCTGGAAATAAAGCCGCGTGTAACCGATCCATTGCGATTACGTCCCTAAGACGATCCATTCTCTCTTATTCTATGTCAATAGCATCATTGGTATCATGTTGCTCTTGGATTGATGGATATGAGTATTCTTGCACGGAGGGTGGTGGTGCACTGAAGCTTGAGGGTTGAATATTGGAGGTGGAGGTTGGTCCCTGCGGGATATAAGATATTGCAGTTTAGAGGTGAGACCAATGAGATTAGAGATAATTGTGTTGTTATCCAATGGAGGTTGAGGTGGATAGGAGGGTTCATTTTTTGGGAAGAATGGTTCATGATAGGAAGCTGGTTCTTCTTGATAAGGATAAGGAGATGGTGTATATTGAGGTGGTAGTTCTTGGGAGTAATTGTGCTGGAATGGGGGTGGTTCTAAGTATGGTTCATAAGGTGGATAATGGTTAGGGTCATATGGAGGTGAATGGTGGAAAGGGGCTTGTGAGTATGGTGGTTCAAAGTTATGTTGAGGAGGGGGCTCATAGGTATAGTGTAGTGGGTGTTGATTGTTGATGAGCGGATAATTTGTATGCTTTTTGGCATTGTTTTTAGTGTGTTTTTAGTATGATATAGTTAGTTTTTAGTATATTTTTATTAGTTTTTAGTTAAAATTCACTTTTCTGGACTTTACTATGAGTTTGTGTTTTTTTCTGTGATTTCAGGTATTTTCTGGCTGAAATTGAGGGACCTGAGCAAAAATCTGATTCAGAGACCAAAAAGGACTGCAGATGCTGTTGGATTCTGACCTCCCTGCACTCGAAGTGGATTTTCTGGAGCTACAGAAGCCCAATTGGCGCGCTCTCAACGGCGTTGGAAAGTAGACATCCTGGGCTTTCCAGAAATATATGATAGTCCATACTTTGCCCGAGATTTGATGGCCCAAACTGGCGTTCAAAGTCACCCTCAGGAATCCCAGCGTTAAACGCTGGAACTGGCACCCAAATGGGAGTTAAACGCCCAAACTGGCACTAAAGCTGGCGTTTAACTCCAAGAAGAGTCTCTACACGAAAATGCTTCATTGCTCAGCCCAAGCACACACCAAGTGGGCCCGGAAGTGGATTTTTATGTCATTTACTCATCTCTGTACACCCTAGGCTACTAGTTTTCTATAAGTAGGACCTTTTACTATTGTATTTTCATCTTCGGATCTTTGGAATCTTTTGTTCTTTAGATCTTTTGATCACTTTGGGAGGCTGGCCTCACGGCCATGCCTAGACCTTGTTCTTATGTATTTTCAACGGTGGAGCTTCTACACACCATAGATTAAGGTGTGGAGCTCTGCTGTACCTCGAGTATTAATGCAATTACTATTGTTCTTCCATTCAATTCCGCTTGTTCTTGTTCTAAGATATCACTTGTTCTTCAACTTGATGAATGTGATGATCCGTGACACTCATCATCATTCTCACCTATGAACATGTGACTGACAACCACCTCTGTTCTACCTTCGATTGGGTGAATATCTCTTGGATTCTTTAATCGGAATCTTCGTGGTATAGGCTGGAACTGATGGCGGCATTCAAGAGAATCCGGAAGGTCTAACCTTGTCTGTGGTATTCTGAGTAGGATTCAATGATTGAATGACTGTGACGTGCTTCAAACTCCTAGCAGGCGGGGCGTTAGTGACAGACGCAAAAGAATCGATGGATTCTATTCCGGCCTGACCAAGAACCGACAGATGATTATCCATGCTGTGACAGAGCATAGGCGACGTAATCACTGAGAGGATGGGAGGTAGCCATTGACAACGGTGAAACCCTACATAAGCTTGCCATGGAAAGGAGTAAGAAGGATTGGATGAAGACAGTAGGAAAGCAGAGAGACGGAAGGGAAGGCATCTCATGCGCTTATCTGAAGTTCCTACCAATGAATTACATAAGTATCTCTATCTTTACCTTTATGTTTATTTCGTTCATCACCATATCCATTTGAGTTTGCCTGACTAAGATTTACAAGATGACCATAGCTTGCTTCATACTAACAATCTCCGTGGGATCGACCCTTACTCACGTAAGGTTTATTACTTGGACGACCCAGTGCACTTGCTGGTTAGTTGTGCGAAGTTGTGTAATGCCATGGTATTGAACACCAAGTTTTTGGGGTTCATGACCGGGGATTATGAGAGTTGTGAAAAGTATTGTTCACAATTTCGCGCACCAAATTTTTGGCGCCGTTGCCGGGGATTGTTCAAGTTTTGAGCAAGCTTTTGGTAACATCAGTGCCAAGGATTGTTAAGTTTGGACAACTGAAGGTTCATCTTGTTGCTTAGATTAGGTATTTATTTTTTTCGAAATTCTTGAAGATGAATTCTAGAGTTTCATGATGATTTGTTGAAATCTGGCTGGCTGAGAAGCCATGTCTAATCTCATTGGACCGAGGTTTCAACTTATCATCACAATAGCTTGTTGATTCTTATCAATCTTGCTTTTGGAGCAGTGATCTGCTAAGGCTTGGCTGGCCTTTGGCCATGTCTAGTGTTTTGGACCGAAGCTTTCTTTGAGAGCTTGGCTGGCTGTGAAGCCATGTCTAATTCCTGGACCGGAGTCTTAGACTAGCACTGCACTGATTCCTGGAATTCTCATTAAGAATTTTGATACATTTTTCCACTTAATTTTCGAAAAACACAAAAAAATCAAAAAATCATAAAATCCAAAAATTTCTTGTTTGAGTCTAGTGTCTCATCTTAAGTTTGGTGTCAATTGCATGCATTCATTCATGTGTCTTAAGGATTTTCAAGTAGTTCTTGATGATTTCTTACACTAATCTTTGAATTCTTTTGACTTGAGTATTTGTGTGTCTCATATGCATTCTCATTAGTGTCAGTAGTATACAAACTGCTAAGTTTGGTGTCTTGCATGCATTGTTATTTGATTCTTGTTGCATTTTGACTTTTCCTTATTATTAAAAATCCAAAAATATTTTAATTTGTGTCTTCTCAAGTCAATTATACAGAGAATTGAAGATTCAGAACATACAGCAAAGGAATTATACAGAAAAAATTGGGCGTTCAAAACGCCCAGTGAAGAAGGACAGACTGGCGTTTAAACGCCAGCCAGGGTACCTGGTTGGGCGTTTAACGCCCAAAAAGGTATAGTTTTGGGCGTTAAATGCCAGAATGTGCACCATTCTGGGCGTTTAACGCCAGGATGGCACAAGGGGGAAGATTCTGTTTTTCAATGCAATTTTTTTCAGTTTTCAAAATTTTTCAAAATCAAATCTTTTTCAAATCATATCTTTTCAATCAAATCTCTTTCAAATTTAATTTCTTTCTTTTTTCAAAGATACTTGCTACCAATTAATGATTTGATTCAACATTTCAAGTATGATGCCTTTTCTGTTGAGAAAGGTTTAATGTTTGAATCATATCTTTTCTTGTTAGCCAAGTTTTTAATTTTCAAAATCAAATCTTTTTAAAATATTTTTCAAATCATATCTTCTCAATCACATCTTTTTAAAACCAATCATATTTTCTTAACCACATCTTTTTCAAAATAATTTTCAATCAAATCTTTTTGATTTCTAATTTCAAAATCTTTTTCAAAAAACACTTCACTTCTTTCCCACTTTCATTTTCGAAAATTAAGTAATGTTTTTCAAAAATGTTTTCAAAATTTTCACTTAATTTTCGAAAATCACTTCCCTTCTTCTCACATCCTTTTATTTATGGACTAACACTATTCCTTAATGCAAAATTCGAACTCCATCTCCTGTGATAAGTTCGAATTTTCTACTTCTGTCTTCTACGCTTTTTTTCCTCTGACACTTCAAGGAATCTCTATACTGTGACATAGAGGATTCCACATTTTCTTGTTCTCTTTTCTTTCTTATGAGCAGGAGCAAAGACAAAGGCATTCTTGTTGAGGCTGATCCTGAACCTGAAAGGACCTTGAAGAGAAAGCTAAGAGAAGCCAAAGCACAACTCTCTTTAGAGGACCTGACCGAATTCTTCAAAGAAGAAGAACACATGGCAGCCGAAAACAACAACAATGCCAACAATGCAAGGAAGGTGCTGGGTGACTTTACTGCACCTACTCCCGATTTCTATGGGAGAAGCATCTCTATCCCCGCCATTGGAGCAAACAACTTTGAGCTTAAGCCTCAATTAGTTTCTCTAATGCAACAGAATTGCAAGTTCCATGGACTTCCATTGGAAGATCCTCATCAGTTCTTAGCTGAGTTCTTGCAAATCTGTGACACTGTCAAGACTAATGGGGTTGACCCTGAAGTCTACAAACTTATGCTATTCCCTTTTGCTGTAAGAGACAGAGCTAGAACATGGTTGGACTCACAACCTAAAGAAAGCCTGGACTCTTGGGAAAAGCTAGTCAATGCCTTCTTGGCAATGTTCTTTCCACCTCAAAAATTGAGTAAGCTTAGAGTGGAAGTCCAAACCTTCAGACAGAAGGAAGGAGAATCCCTCTATGAAGCTTGGGAAAGATACAAACAATTAATCAGAAAGTGTCCTTCTGATATGCTTTCTGAATGGAGCATCATAGGTATTTTCTATGATGGTCTTTCTGAACTATCCAAGATGTCTTTGGATAGCTCTGCAGGAGGATCTCTTCATCTGAAGAAGACGCCTACTGAAGCTCAAGAACTGATTGAAATGGTTGCAAATAACCAATTCATGTACACTTCTGAAAGAAATCCTGTGAACCATGGGACTAGTCAGAAGAAAGGAGTTCTTGAGATTGACACTCTGAATGCCATATTGGCTCAGAACAAAATATTGACTCAACAAGTCAATATGATTTCTCAAAGTCTGTCTGGAATGCAAAATGCACCAAGCAGTACTAAGGAGGCTTCATCTGAGGAAGAAGCTTATGATCCTGAGAACCCTTCAATAGAAGAGGTGAATTACATGGGAGAACCCTATGGAAACACCTACAATCCTTCATGGAGGAATCATCCAAATCTTTCATGGAAGGATCAACAGAGACCTCAACAAGGTTTCAATAACAATAATGGTGGAAGAAACAGGTTTAGCAATAACAAGCCTTTTCCATCATCTTCTCAGCAACAAACAGAGAGTTCTAAGCAGAATACCTCTGACTTAGCAACCATGGTCTCTGATCTAATCAAAACCACTCAAAGTTTCATGACTGAAACAAGGTCCTCCATCAGAAATTTGGAGGGACAAGTGGGTCAGCTGAGCAAGAAAATTACTGAACTCCCTCCTAGTACTCTCCCAAGCAATACAGAAGAAAATCCAAAAGGAGAGTGCAAGGCCATCAACATGGCCGAATTTTGGGAGGAAGGAGAGGCAGTGAACGCCACTGAGGAAGACCTCAATGGACGTCCACTGACCTCCAATGAGTTCCCCAATGAGGAACCATGGGAATCTGAGGTTCAAACTGAGACCATAGAGATTCTATTGGACTTACTTCTGCCATTCATGAGCTCTGATGAGTATTCTTCCTCTGAAGAGGATGAGTATGTCACTGAAGAGCAAGTTGCTAAATACCTTGGAGTAATCATGAAGCTAAATGACAAGTTATTTGGAAATGAGACTTGGGAGGATGAACCCCCTCTGCTCACCAAAGAACTGGATGACTTGTCTAGGCAGAAACTGCCTCAAAAGAGACAGGATCCTGGGAAGTTTTCAATACCTTGTACCATAGGCACCATGACCTTCAAGAAGGCCTTGTGTGACTTAGGGTGAAGGGTAAACCTCATGCCTCTCTCTGTAATGGAGAAGTTAGGGATCTCTGAGGTACAAGCTGCAAGAATCTCACTAGCGATGGCAGACAACTCAAGAAAACAAGCCCATGGACTTGTAGAGGATGTTCTGGTTAAAGTTGAAGACCATTACATCCCTACTGATTTCATAGTCCTAGAGACTGGGAAGTGCATGGATGAATCCATCATCCTTGGCAGACCCTTCCTAGCCACAGCAAGGGCTGTGATTGATGTTGATAGAGGAGAGTTGATCATTCAAGTGAATGAAGAATCCTTTGTGTTTAAGGCTCAAGGATATCCCTCTGTCATCATGAAGAGGAAGCATGAAGAGCTTCTCTCAAAACAGAGTCAAACAGAGCCCCCACAGTCAAACTCTAAGTTTGGTGTTGGGAGGCCACAACCAAACTCTAAGTTTGGTGTTGAACCCCCACATTCAAACTCTAAGTTTGGTGTTGGGAGGTTCCAACATAGCTCTAAGCAATTCTGAGGCTCCATGAGAGTACTCTGTCAAGCTAATGACATTAAAGAAGCGCTTGTTGGGAGGCAACCCAATGTTTTATAATTAACTATTTTCTTTTGTTATTTTATGTTTTTTGTAGGTTGATGATCATGAGAAGTCATAAAATCAATGAAAAAAGCAAAAACAGAATGAAAAACAGGAAGAAAAACAGCACACCCTGGAGGACGCACCCACTGGCGTTTAAACGCCAGTGAGGTTAGCTGTTGGGCGTTTAACGCCCAGTCTGGACCATTCTGGGCGTTTAACGCCAGAAAGGGGCACCAGACTGGCGTTAAACGCCAGAAATGGGCAAGAAGTTGGCGTTAAACGCCAGAAATGGGCACCAACCCAGCGTTTAACGCCAGAAATGGCTCAAAACGTGATTTTGAATGCCATATGGTGCAGGGATGACTTTTCCTTGACACCTCAGGATCTGTGGACCCCACAGGATCCCCACCTACCCTACCACTCTCTCTCTTCTTCTTCACCATTCACCAATCACCTCAACACCTCTTCCCCAAAAACCCTTCACCTATCAAATCCCAACTTTCTCTTCACCACTCACATCCATCCCTCATAAAACCCCACCTACCTCACCATTCAAATTCAAACCACTTTCCCACCCAAACCCACCCTCAAATGGCCGAACCCTACCCTTCTCCTTCTCCTATATAAACCCTCCTTCACTCCTTCATCTTCACACATCCTAAACACCATTTCTCTCCCTCTTGGCCGAAAACAATGGTTCAAGAGTTCTATGCCAATGCATGGATCACCAAGAACCATGACCAAAGTATGAACCCGGATCCAAAGAATTATCTTACTATGGTTCGGGGGAAATACTTGGATTTTAGTTCGGAAAGTGTGAGGGTGGCGTTCAACTTGCCCATGATGCAAGGAGATGAACATCCTTACACTAGAAGGGTCAACTTTGATCAAAGGTTGGACCAAGTCCTCACAGTCATATGTGAAGAGGGCGCCCAATGGAAGAGAGATTCAAGAGGGAAGCTGGTTCAATTGAGAAGGCATGACCTCAAACCCGTGGCTAGAGGATGGTTAGAGTTTATACAACGCTCAATCATTCCCACTAGCAACCGGTCCGAAGTTACCATAGACCGGGCTATCATGATTCATAGCATCATGATTGGAGAAGAAATAGAAGTTCATGAGGTTATAGCCCAAGAACTCTATAAGGTGGCGGACAAGTCCTCTACCTTGGCAAGGTTAGCCTTTCCTCATCTCATTTGTCACCTCTGTTATCCATTGGGAGTTGACATAGAGGGAGACATCCCCATTGATGAGGACAAGCCCATCACTAAGAAGAGGATGGAGCACACAAGAGACCCCACTCATCATGAAATCCCTGAGATTCCTCAAGGGATGCACTTTCCTCCACAAAATTATTGGGAGCAACTAAACACCTCCCTAGGAGAATTAAGTTCCAACATGGGACAACTAAGGGTGGAGCATCAAGAACACTCCATCATCCTCCATGAAATTAGAGAAGACCAAATAATCATGAGGGAGGAGCAACAAAGACAAGGAAGAGACATTGAGGAGCTCAAGCACTCCATAGGATCTTCAAGAGGAAGGAAGAGCCGCCATCACTAAGGTGGACCCGTTCCTTGATTTCCTTGTTCTTTATTCTTCTGTTTTTCGAATTCTAGTATCTATGTTTGTGTCTTGTGATCATTAGTGTCTTAGTGTCTATGCCTTAAAGTTATGAATGTCCTATGAATCCATCACCTCTCTTGAATACAAACGTGCTTAAATTGAAAAGGAAAGAATTGCATGAATTTTGAATTTTATAACAGTTTAATTATTTTGATGTGGTGGCAATATTTTTGTTTTCTGAATGTATGCTTAAACAGTGCATATGTATCTTGAGTTTGTGGTTCATGAATGTTGGCTCTTGAAAGAATGATGAAAAAGGAGACATGTTACTGAGGATCTGAAAAATCATTACAATGATTCTTGAAGCAAGAAAAAGCTATGAAAAAAAAACGAAAAAAAAGAAAGAAAAGAAAGAAAAATAAAGTTGTGATCCAAGGCAATAAGAGTGTGCTTAAGAACCCTGGACACCTCTAGTTGGGGACTTTAGCAAAGCTGAGTCACAATCTGAAAAGGTTCACCCAATTATGTGTCTGTGGCATGTATGTATCCGGTGGTAATACTGGAAGACAGAGTGCTTTGGGCCACGGCCAAGACTCAAAAAGTAGCTATGTTCAAGAATCATCATACCTTACTAGGAGAATCATTAACACTATCTGGATTCTAAGTTCCTAAAGAAGCCAATCATTCTGAATTTCAAAGGATAGAGTGAGATGTCAAAACTGTTCAGAGGCAAAAAGCTAAAAGCCCCGCTCATCTAATTGATACTGATCTTCATAGATGTTTTTGGAATTCATTGCATATTCTCTTCTTTTTATCTTATTTGATTTTCAGTTGCTTGAGGACAAGCAACAATTTAAGTTTGGTGTTGTGATGAGCGGATAATTTGTATGCTTTTTGGCATTGTTTTTAGTGTGTTTTTAGTATGATATAGTTAGTTTTTAGTATATTTTTATTAGTTTTTAGTTAAAATTCACTTTTCTGGACTTTACTATGAGTTTGTGTGTTTTTCTGTGATTTCAGGTATTTTCTGGCTGAAATTGAGGGACCTGAGCAAAAATCTGATTCAGAGACCAAAAAGGACTGCAGATGCTGTTGGATTCTGACCTCCCTGCACTCGAAGTGGATTTTCTGGAGCTACAGAAGCTCAATTGGCGCGCTCTCAACGGCGTTGGAAAGTAGACATCCTGGGCTTTCCAGAAATATATGATAGTTCATACTTTGCCCGAGATTTGATGGCCCAAACTGGCGTTCAAAGTCACCCTCAGGAATCCCAGCGTTAAACGCTGGAACTGGCACCCAAATGGGAGTTAAACGCCCAAACTGGCACTAAAGCTGGCGTTTAACTCCAAGAAGAGTCTCTACACGAAAATGCTTCATTGCTCAGCCCAAGCACACACCAAGTGGGCCCGGAAGTGGATTTTTATGTCATTTACTCATCTCTGTACACCCTAGGCTACTAGTTTTCTATAAGTAGGACCTTTTACTATTGTATTTTCATCTTCGGATCTTTGGAATCTTTTGTTCTTTAGATCTTTTGATCACTTTGGGAGGCTGGCCTCACGGCCATGCCTAGACCTTGTTCTTATGTATTTTCAACGGTGGAGCTTCTACACACCATAGATTAAGGTGTGGAGCTCTGCTGTACCTCGAGTATTAATGCAATTACTATTGTTCTTCCATTCAATTCCGCTTGTTCTTGTTCTAAGATATCACTTGTTCTTCAACTTGATGAATGTGATGATCCGTGACACTCATCATCATTCTCACCTATGAACATGTGACTGACAACCACCTCTGTTCTACCTTCGATTGGGTGAATATCTCTTGGATTCTTTAATCGGAATCTTCGTGGTATAGGCTGGAACTGATGGCGGCATTCAAGAGAATCCGGAAGGTCTAACCTTGTCTGTGGTATTCTGAGTAGGATTCAATGATTGAATGACTGTGACGTGCTTCAAACTCCTAGCAGGCGGGGCGTTAGTGACAGACGCAAAAGAATCGATGGATTCTATTCCGGCCTGACCAAGAACCGACAGATGATTATCCATGCTGTGACAGAGCATAGGCGACGTAATCACTGAGAGGATGGGAGGTAGCCATTGACAACGGTGAAACCCTACATAAGCTTGCCATGGAAAGGAGTAAGAAGGATTGGATGAAGACAGTAGGAAAGCAGAGAGACGGAAGGGAAGGCATCTCATGCGCTTATCTGAAGTTCCTACCAATGAATTACATAAGTATCTCTATCTTTACCTTTATGTTTATTTCGTTCATCACCATATCCATTTGAGTTTGCCTGACTAAGATTTACAAGATGACCATAGCTTGCTTCATACTAACAATCTCCGTGGGATCGACCCTTACTCACGTAAGGTTTATTACTTGGACGACCCAGTGCACTTGCTGGTTAGTTGTGCGAAGTTGTGTAATGCCATGGTATTGAACACCAAGTTTTTGGGGTTCATGACCGGGGATTATGAGAGTTGTGAAAAGTATTGTTCACAATTTCGCGCACCAATTGTCATGGAAAGGTCTACCATAACTATTGCCTTGATATGCATCACAAAATGGTTGTCGATAGTCCATTGGAGGTGGTTGTTGCCAAGAGGGTTGATCAAATCCTTCTGGCTCCTCCCATCTTTGAGTGTCCTAACCTTGATGCAGGTTTGATAAACTACTATTTTATGGTTTATCTTGTGCTTAATTGAGTGGATTTTATCAATCTTTCGTACACTTATTCATACTAAATGCATGGGTTTACATTCTCCTTCTGGATTTTGTGCTATGATTGAAAACATGCTTCTTTGGTCTTAATTTTGCTATGTTTAATTCTCTCTTATTACCATTCAATGCCATGATATGTGTGTTAAGTTTTTTCAGATATTACAGGGCAGGAATGGCTTAGAGGATGGAAAGGAAGCATGCAAAAGTGGAAGGAATACAAGAAGTTGAAGGAACTGCAAAGCTGTCAGCCTGACCCTCTTGCACTAAAACGGCCATAACTTGAGCTACAGAGGTCCAAACGATGCGGTTTTAGTTGCGTTGGAAAGCTAACATCCGGGGCTTTGATTTGATATATAATTCGCTATGGTGGCCATATAGTTAGGCAATGCGAACGCGTACTCCACGCGGACGCATCGCATCTGCAAAAATCGGCGTGGCAAAATTCGTTTCCAGCGAATCTTGGGCTATTTCCGGCCCAGTTTCAAGCCCAGAAAACACAGATTAAAGGCTGCAAAGTGGAGGAATGAAAGGGGAAGACTCATAATTCACACTTTTCATAATTCAGATGTAGTTTTTAGAGAGAGAGGCTCTCTCCTCTCTCTTAGGATTAGGATTAAGATTTTTAAAAATTAGGAATATTTTTTCTTCATCTCAAGTTCAATGTTCTTATTTATTTATTTTCTCTTTTATTTGTTTAATGACCATTCATGTTATGATTTTCTTTGGTTAATATAATTTGAGGTATTTTCAGATCTATGATTTATTTCTTTTATTTATGATATAAATAATATAGATTTTTCTACCTTTTGGCTCTGATTGATTGATTGGTGACTCTTGAGTTATCAAACTCATTGTTGACTGAAAATTGGAATTCTTCAAGAATTAGTTCGAGTTCCACTAACTCTAGCCTTTCCCAAGGAAAGACTAGGACTTGAGGAATTAAAATTAATTCATCCACTTAACTTACCTTCATAGTTAGAGGTTGACTTAGTGGGAGAAAAATCTAATTCTCATCACAATTGATAAGGATAATTGGGATAGGACTTCCAGTTCTCATACCTTGCCAAGAGCTTTACTAGTTATTATTTTGACAACTTCTTATTTTACATTACGTATTCAACCCTTTTGAAAACCGCAAAATATACCTTTGCATAACCAATAATAAGAACATACCTCCCTGCAATTCCTTGAGAAGACGACCCGAGGTTTAAATACTCGGTTATCAATTTAAAAGGGGTTTGTTACTTGTGACAACGAAATGTTTGTACGAAGGGATTTTCTGTTGGTTTAGAATCTATACTCACAACACGACTATATTTTTTACAAAGTTCTTTACTAGCAAAAACCTAACGTCAAAATGGCGCCGTTACCGGGGAATTGCAAACGTGTGCCTTATTATTTGTTATTGTAAATATTTTTTCAAAAAAAAAATTTCAGATTTTTATTTTAAAATTTTTTTTTATCTTATCTTATCTTATTTTTCAAAGTTCAAAATTTTTTTCAAAAATTATTTCTTTTTCAAAATATTTTCTTTTTGTTAGTTTTTGTTTTTATTTTCTTCTACTACTATGAACTCTTACCCCTTTGGCTATGAGTCTGGTTAGAACTATGTTGCAGGAAGAGGAAGCTATAACTGGAATATGCATCAAGGTCAAAGCAATCAAAGATGGACGGAGCCAAGAGGATCTGATCAACCCTTTAGGCAACAACACCTTCCAGGATATCATGGACAAAGACCACTCTACAATGCATACCAAGATGATAGATATGGTGGACCCCCTTGTAGTTACCAACAAGACCCACCATATGCCCATGAACCCCCTCCTCCTCAATATAATTTTGAACCACCAGACTCACAAGCCCCTTACCACCAAACACCCCTATATGACTCTAACCCTTATCCACCACACCAACCACCATATGAACCATATATAGAACCACCCCAATTCCAACCTAGTTACTCCCAAGGACCACCACCTCCATATGCACCATGTCCATATCCATCAAGGCAAGAATCACAGGTTCGCTTCGAAGAATCAATAGACCAATTTAATGCAACCCTTCGTCAACTAGAGCAAGCAATAAATCGATTATCTTCCATATGTTCAGACACTCAATAGACTCCTATGACTTCATGTGGAGAATCTAATGAAGAACACATCACGAAGAAGACACTAGAAACTCCAGTGGACAGCATAGAGCAAAACTTCGTACTGGAACAAGTAGAGAACGCTGTCATTGTAGAAGAATAAGAGTTGGTTGAAGACTTAGGAGATGCTGAACCTCCATTGGAAAGTCCATTCATAAAGCCTCCTTCCAAGATGTTTGAAATTGATGTTAAAGAGGATGTACAACCTCCAAAGCATATCATGGTTGAAGACTTCGAAGGGGATGATCAAGAGATGGATGCAATCATTAATGAATTCTTATCTACATTTGAATCCTCTGCCATTGGACTTGACCTGGAGATTAAAGAAGAAGAAGCACAACCTCTCATGCCCTTGGTGAACAATAAAGAAGAGATTAAATCAGAAGAAAGCTACCAAGAGAAAAAGGTTGAAATTGAAGAAGCCTGCAAAGAGGTGGTAGTTGTCAAAGAAAAGCACAAGGGAGTGGAGCTTGCACGTTCATTAGAAACACCTCCCCCTAAGTTGCCATCATCCTTCACAACATTCAAGTGGGTAAAATTCATATCCCTCAGCTTTCTAATTCCACTTGAATATGGGCTACTGGAGACGGATGATCAACTTAGAGCTCTTTGTGGCATTAAGAGTAAGAGGAAGATGGTCAGCTGTAAGAATTGTCCTGCAAAGTTCATTATGGTTGGAAGCTTTAAGTTTAAACGCAAAGGTTGGTGTAAAGCTCAACTGAATGGGTCTAGGAAGTTGTTTGGCCACTTTAGTGAGAGTTCAGATTACTTGCTACCCAGATGGAATCATAACGATCAACAAGAAGACGGATGCAAAAGCAAGGTTTGAGACCTCGGAATCCATTCTGGCAGTCAACACTCTTGGGGCCTTGTCACTTGCTTTAACTTGCTTGAAGGCTTTCTGCGCCTAGTTTGGGATCCCGGAGGCTGTGGGAATTCCAAACACTGGTGGAGATTTCTGGACGAATACAAGCACAAGCCACCATAACAGGGAGCTCACCAGAATTCCAACTTAAGGACTTTAACTAAAAGTGTTAGGTGGGAGACAACCCACCATGGTATGATCGTTCCTTTTTCAGTTTAGTCTATTTTTGAATTCTGATTGCACCTGGAATTGTGCATAACATTCATTGCATTCTGCATTCTGCATAATGCATTACTTAAAAAAAAATCGCATGCGACGCGACAGCATCGCCAACGCGTCCGCGTCATAGGTGCGTTGGGAAGAAAATAAGATTGAACAGAGAGTCACGCGAAAGCACGGCTGGAGGCGTGCCTTTGGCACAAACTAGTTCACACGACCGCGTCGCTGATCCGTCCGCGTCATGTGGAAAAAACGCCTCCCACGCGTTTGCGTCACCCACGCGAACGCGTGCCTCCAAATCGACGTAAAAAGGGTGTATGGCCGAAAGTTGAGCTAGAATTGAGCTGGACTCGTGCTAGAAGCACAAGCCCTGCCACGCGTACACGTGCCCCACGCGTCCGGGCCATTTTCAAAATTATGCCATCCACGCGATCGCGTCACCCACGCGACCACGTTACCATAAATTTTGGCAATATGCATATAAAACAGAGAGTTATGCGTGCTCGAGGCTGCACTCGCGCCAAAAGCACATATCAGGTCACGCGATCGCATGACCCACGCGTCCGCGTCACCTGAACTTATCGCACACCATGCGAGCGCGTCACTCACGCTTTCGCATCGCCTGCGCCGCACAGCTTATCCAAATCAGCCAAATATCTTATCTTTTCTTTCCCAAATCCTAATTCTTCTTTCCCTTCTTATTTCTTTCTTCCTCCTTTCTTACTTTCTTTTTCTTTTCCATTGGTGTTAAAATTCTCTTCTTTAACTATTGCATCTTTTCTTGAATTATTCTGGTATTTCATGACTTGTTTTATTCTAATTGGGTATTATTATTCATAAGTCAATGCTAATTTTTATAATACTGATATTTCTTTTGCATTGATATGCACTTACACTATCTTGCATTACCCACACTCTCTTCCCCATTGTTGCAACTTTTTACACTATTGATATGCCATTTGCTTCCACTATTTTCTCACTTGCATGTTGTAGCTACCATGTAATTAAGACCTTTATTATTTGGCATTAACACCCATAATATTTATGTTCTTATCCTTATTTCTGGGTTACTTTCCTTCTTTTTCCTTTCTTCCAGGATGGCCACCGAAGAAGAGAAAGGGAAAGCTTCTAATTGGGGTGATAGGCAAATCAATCTGCACAATCTATAGAAAAAGACATCAGTTGGAGCAGCCCGTCCACTTGTACATCTTAGCATGCACCGAGGACGGTGCAATCTTTAAGTGTGGGGAGGTCGATACCGATCTCCACGGGTTAGTTATTCTTTTCTCAATACCAACGTCTTATTTTCTTTATTAGTGCATTGTTTCATTGCATAATAAATTGCATGTGTAGTTGATTGTTTGCATTTAAGTACTACTTGGTTGAAAAATAATATGTTTCTTTTTAAGATCCTATTTTTGAAAAAAATTTCACTAATTTAAATAAAAAATTTAAATTTTTCTATATATTAAATTTGTTTGAAGTTGTATTTGGAACATGATTTTTTGAGCCAAAGAACACGCAACCTGTGAGATTTGAGCTTATTTGCATGGTTACATTATTTAACCATAAATTTTTATTCTTGTGTGTTTTCTTCTCTATGATTGCAATCGTTGCTTTATTCCATTCTATATGTCCATTATTTAGTGTATGTACATGCTTGCATATGATTGTGGCCATATTTGATTATTAACTCACTTATCCCAAGTAAAGCCTACCCTTTTATGTCACCCTTGTTAGCCACCTTTAGCTTTTTACTCCCCTCTTGTTTTATAACCACATTACTAGTCTTAAGCAGAAAAACAAAATAAAAATTCCAAGTTGAATTTTTGGTTAGCTTAAGATAGATATTGTGTATAATTTAAGTGTGGGGAATTCTATGGGAACATGGGATGATAGAAAAAAGTAGGGAATTGAATTGAATAAGTTATTTGAAAATTTGGGAAGCATGCTCATGTGAAATCAAAATAATTAAATTACCATGTGCATTGATAAGAAAATAAAAAAAATAAAAATAAAAATAAAAAAATTTATTAATTAATTAAATAAGGGGATACAATATATATATATATATATATATATATATATATATATATATATATATATACATGCAAAATAAAAAGAATCATGGGACAAACTCAAAAACAAGTTTGATACATGAGCGTGTAATACAAAAGTGGAAAAAATTTGGGTAGCTAGGTAAAGAATTTTAAATTATATAAAGTGTGTATGTTAGGTGAGATCTTAGACTAATCAAGGATTCACTTTGTTAGCTCACTTAGCCTTATATATATATATATCCTTACCTTTACCTTAGCCCCATTACAACCTTGAAAAAGACCTCATGATGTTTGTATGTATACATTAAATATTTGTTGATTGGTTAGATGAAGAACAAAGTTTAGAAAGCATGATTAGAGAAGAATAGAATGATTGACCCTAGACCCTTGAGAGTTAGAGTGATATACACTACCAATAAGGGTTCAGTGCTTGATTATATGTTCCCTGCTTTCATGAGCTATCTTCTTACAAGTTTACTTGCTTTTTATTGTAGGATTTGAATTAGTGGAATTTGATTCATATTTATCTTGGAGAACTTATCTACTTTTAACCAAGTAGGTAGAAACATTTTGCATGTAGTTTCATTCACATAGATAGGTTGCATTGCATACTCTCTATCATTCCTCTTCACTCCTTTATAGCTTCTCTTGAACTTAGCATGATGACATACTAATGTTTAAGTGTGGAGAGGTTGATAAAATACTATTTTATGGTTTTTCTTGTGCTTAGTTGAGTGGATTTTATCAATCTTTCATACACTTATTCATACTAAATGCATGAGTTTACATTCTCCTTCCTGATTTTGTGCTATGATTGAAAACATGCTTCTTTGGTCTTAATTTTGCTATGTTTAATCCTCGCTTATTACCATTCGATGTCGTGATATGTGTGTTAAGTGTTTTCAGAGATTACAGGACAGGAATGGCTTAGAGGATGGAAAGGAAGCATGCAAAAGTGGAAGGAATACAAGAAGTTGAAGGAACTGCAAAGCTGTCAGCCTGACCCTCTTGCACTAAAACGGCCATAACTTGAGCTACAGAGGTCCAAACAATGCAGTTTTAGTTGCGTTGGATAGCTAACGTCCGGGGCCTCGATTTGATATATAATTCTCTATAGTGGCCATAGAGTTAGGCGACGCGAATGCGTACTCCACGCGGACGCGTCGCATCTGCGAAAATCAGCGTGGCAGAATTCGTTTCCAGCGAATCCTAGGCTATTTCTGGCCCAGTTTCAAGCCCAGAAAATACAGATTAAAGGCTGCAAAGTGGAGGAATGAAAGGAGAAGACTCATAATTCACACTTTTCATAATTAAATGTAGTTTTTAGAGAGAGGGGCTCTCTCCTCTCTCTTAGGATTATGATTAGGATTTTTAGAAATTAGGAATATTTCTTCTTCATCTCAGGTTCAATGTTCTTATTTATTTATTTTCTCTTTTACTTGTTTAATGACCATTCATGTTATGATTTTCTTTGGTTAATATAATTTGAGGTATTTTCAAATCTATGATTTGTTTCTTTTATTTATGATATAAATAATTTAGATTTTTTTACCTTTTGGCTCTGGTTGATTGATTGGTGACTCTTGAGTTATCAAACTCATTGTTGACTGAAAATTGGAATTCTTCAAGAATTAATTCGAGTTCCACTAACTCTAGCCTTTCCCAAGGAAAGACTAGGACTTGAGTAATAAAAATTAATTCATCCACTTAACTTACCTTCATAGTTAGAGGTTGACTTAGTGGGAGAAAAATCCAATTCTCATCACAGTTGATAAGGATAATTGGGATAGGACTTCCAGTTCTCATACCTTGCCAAGAGCTTTACTAGTTATTATTTTGACGATTTGTTATTTTACATTACTTGTTTAACTCTTTTGAAAACCCCAAAATATACCTTTGCATAACCAATAATAAGAACATACCTCCCTGTAATTTCTTGAGAAGACGACCTGAGGTTTAAATGCTCAGTTATCAATTTAAAAGGGGTTTGTTACTTGTGACAACCAAACGTTTGTACGAAGGGATTTTTTGTTGGTTTAGAATCTATACTCACAACGCGACTATATTTTTACAAAATTTTTTACTAGAAAAAGTCCTAACGTCAATGTTCTCATTGTAATATCCTCTTCTTGTAACACAACTGTAACCAGACTCATAGCCAAAGGGGTGAGAGTTCATAGTAGTAAGAGAAAATAAAAAAAAAAACTAATAAAAATAAGCAACTAAGTCCTGAAGCTAACAAAAACTAACAAGAAAGCAAAAGCAAATATTTACAATAACCAATAATAAGGCACACATTTGTAATTCCCCGGCAACGGCGCCATTTTGATGAACGGACTTTTGCGTGGTCTAGAATTTCACAATTAAGTTCTCGTTGAAGGTATAGCTTCTAAACCAACAAGATTTCTTTCGTACAAAAACTTGGTTGTCACAAGTAACAAACCCCTAATAAAATTGATAATCAAAGTATTTAAACCTCGGGTCGTATCTCAAGGAATTGCAGGGAAGTGTTCTTGTTATTGGTTATGTAAAGGTATATTTTGGGGTTTTTAAGATAAGAAGCAAGAATAGTAAATGGAAAAAGGAATAAACTAATAACTAGAAAAGCTCTTGGCAAGGTATGAGAACTGGATGTCCTATCCTAGTTATCCTTATCAATTTGATGAGAATTGTTCATTGGTCCCACTTGGTCAACCTCTAACTATGAAGGTATGTCAAGTGGATAAATCAATTTGATTTTCCAGGTCCTAATCAACTCCTATGAAAAGACTAGAGTTAGTGGAATTCAAATTAACTAGCAAACATAATAATTTTCCATCAACAAAGGAGTTTGATAACTCAAGTATCACTAATTACTCAACCAAAGCCAAGAGATTCAATAACAACAAATGGAGAAACAAATAATAAACATGAAATACCTCAAATTGCATTAATAAGAGAAATCAAATCTAACATGAGAATTCATAAATTAAAGTAATAGAATAAATAAAAGTAGAAGAGAAACTAAATTAAAGGAACATTGAACCTGGAATTGGAAAGAAATAAACCTAAAACTAAGAGAAATTTGATAAACCACTATTTTATGGTTTATCTTGTGCTCAATTGAGTGGTTTTTATCTACTCTTTACCCACTTATTCATACTATTTGCATGGTTTTATATTTCCTTCCTGATTATGTGCTTTGATTGAAAACATGCTTCTTTGGACTTATATTTGCTTATTATTAATCCTCTCTTATCACCATTAGATGCCTTGATATGTGTGTTAAGTGTTTTCAGATATTATAAGGCAGGAATGGCTCAGAGGATGGAAAGGAAGCATGCAAAAGTGAAAGGAATGCAAGAAGTTGGAGAAACTGCTAAGCTGTCCAGCCTGACCTCTTTACACTCAAACGGCTATAACTTTAGCTACAGAGGTCCAAACGACGCGGTTCCAGTTGCGTTGGAAAGCTAACATCTGGGGCTTCGATTTGATATTTAATTTACCATAGTTGCCCCAATGCCAGGTGACGCAAACGCGTGGGTCACGCGGACGCGTGACCTGGCCAACACCCAATCCGCGCGGTCGCGTGGACGACGCGGCCGCGTCACTTTTCCGCAACCTGTACGGACCAAAAAGCACTGGAAGTGATTTTTGGGCTGATTCTGACCCAGTTTTTGGCCCAGAGAACACAGATTAGAGGCTATAAAGTGGGGGAATGCATCCATTCATAAGCTGGCCTCTCATAATTTACTTTTCATGTTTTAAACGTAGTTTTGGAGAGAGAGGTTCTCTCCTCTCTCTCTCTCTCTCTTAGGATTTAGGACTTCTCTTTCTAGAGTGACTCTCGATCCAGGTTTAATATTCCTTTTACTATTTAATTTCTCTTTTATATTTTGATTACTCTGAAGCCTTTATTATGTTCGATTGATGTTGCCCAATAGGCTGTTGATGACATTTTTATTTAATGATAATTGAGGTATTTTCAGTTTATAATTATTCTCTTTGAATTAAGTTGCCATTGCTTCCCATCTAAGGACATTTTTATTATTCCAGCAATTTTACTTTTTCCCCTTTTGGTTCTGATTAAGAATTTAGTAACTCAACAGTTATTGAACTCAACGTAATTAATAATCGTTATCTTGCTAATTGAGCTGCACCTAAATAATCCCAACCTTTTCTTAGGGAATAATTAGGATTCATAGGTCAATTTAATTAGTCCCTTGACTTTCCTTGCCCTGGTAAAGGTTGACCAAGTGGAGTTTAGATTCAACGTTTATTATAGTTGAGAGAGATAACTAAGTTAGATCTCTAAATTCCCTTATCTTGCCAAAAGTTGTTTTACAGTTATTTATTTATTTTTAATTGCCATTTACTTTACTTGTCATTTAAATCACTTGCTTCTCACCTTCTAAACCCCGAATTCACAACCTTTATAGCCAATAATAAGAACATACTTCCTCGCAGTTCCTTGAGAAGACCACCCGAGGTTTGAATACTCGGTTAACAATTTCTAAAGGGGTTTGTTACTTGTGACACCCAAAACGTTTGTATGACAGGACTTTTGAAGGTTTAGAAACTATACTTGCAACGAGGATTTATCCGCAATTTTCTAGACCACGCAAAAGCCCTCTCATCAAAATGGCGCCGTTGCCGGGGAACTGCTAATGTGTGCCTTATTATTGGTTATTGTAAATATTTTTCTTTTTCTTGTTTATTTATTTTTGTTTTTCCTTTTTATCTTTATTTGCTACTATGAACTCTCACCCCTCTCGCTTTGAGTTTGGTTCTAATATTGTTAAAGGAAATAGAAGTTACAGCAGGAATGTGCATCAAGGTCAGACCAATCAAGGATGGATGGGACCAAGAGGATCTAATCAACCCTTTTGGCCGCAACACCCTCCGAGATATCCTGGACAAAGACCATTCTACCGCGCATACCCAGCTGAATGACATGGTGGACAACCTTGTAACTACCAACAAGCCCCACCCCCTGCATACGAACCGTCATTTCAACACAACCTCGAACCACTACACTCACAAGCTTCTCTTCACCATTCGCCATCATATGATCCTTCCTTACCCCAATACCAATCCAATCGTTCCCAGTCATTACTACTTCCTTATGTATCGTGTCTAAGTCCAGCAAACCACGAAGCAGAGGATCGCCTAAAAGAAACAATAACTAAATTTCAAACAACCATTCAACAACTGGAGCACACACTAATCCAATGGGCCACTAAACCCTCAAATATACAAGGATCAACCACAGCTCCATGTGGACAACCCGATGAAGAGCGTAGCATGAAAGAAATACTAGAGACTCCAGTGGACAAGGCAGAGAATGAATTCGTACTAGAACAAGTGGAAAAAGCTGTCATTGTTCAAGAAGAAGAGTTGGTTGAAGATCTAGGCGATGCTGAACTTCCTTGGGAATCCAGAATTGAGGAAAACTCTGTCCAAGATGCCACATTTGATGCTAAGGAGAATACCATACAATTTCCAAGGCAAGTCGTTTACGAAAAATCAGACGGAGTAATCCAAGAAGCAATTTTTCTTGATCATGATGATCACGAGTCCTGTTCTCTCAGTGATGAACTTGCGTCCGCAAGTGAATTCTCTGAGATCGAAGAATCTTCCCCAAGTGAATATGAAGATGATGCGGAGGTAGATTTCTCTCAACCTCCAATCTATGACTTGAGTGATGAGGAAGACACGGAAGACTTTGACCAGGACATAGATACAATTGAAGATCTTTCCAAAGAAGTGGAGGAATTCACAGAAGAGCATAAGGAAGTAGAACTTACAGAACCACCAGAAACACCTATCCCAAGGCAACTACCACCTAATACAAGCTTCAAGTGGGTACAATCCTTAACTTATGACTTTACTTATTCACTTGAATATGGTTTACTTGAAACAGATGGCCAGCTTAGAGCTCTCTGTGGCTTTAAGAGTAAGAGGGAAATGGCTCGTACTCAGAGCTGGTGCACAAGGTTCAATAAGGTTCCATGCTTCACCTTGAAGTACACGGATTGGTATCGTGCTCAATTGCATGGATCACGGAGAACGTTTGGTTACCATGGTGAGATTCTACTCTTTAAACCGCCCGGATGGAAACAGGTAGATCAAGACGGAGGCGGATTTAAAAGCAAGGCTTGGAATCCTGGAGTTTATTCTGACATTTATCACCCCGGGAACCTAAAAATTTGTTTGAAGCTGTTCAGAAGCTTCACATGCCTAGTTTGAGACCCCGGAGGCTATTGGCATTCCAAGCACTGGTGGAGATTTTTGGACGAATTTAAACATAAGCCACCCTAACCGGAAGCTCCTCCAATGTCCAACTTAAGGACTCTAACTAAAAGTGCTAGGTGGGAGACAACCCACCATGGTATGGTCGTTTCTTTTTTTTAGTTTATTTCATCATTATTTGTTTTTATTTGTATTTCCTTTTCATTTTACTTTAGTAAACCTGGAATCATACATAGCACTCATATTAATCACTGCATTCTGCATTGTTCATGCATTAAAAAAAAATTTCCGCTACGCGACGCGATCGCATCAGCGACGCGTCCACGTCACTTGGAGAGAAAGGAAAAATAAAAATGAACAGAGAGTCACGCTGGAGCGTGGCTGGAGGCATGCTAATGGCACATATCGACCCACGCGACCGCGTCGCTGACGCGTCCGCGTCGAATGGGAAGTATGGCCTCCCATGCGACCGCGTGCCCCACGCGGCCGCGTGCCCTGCATTTTCGACGTAAAAGGGTGCACAATGCCATATTGTGCGAGAGTAGTGCTGGATTGGTGCTGGAAGCACAATCCTTGTCACGCGACCGCGTTGCCGATGCGGCCGCGTCAATTATTTTCTGACGCACACTCACGCGATCGCGTCACCCAATTTTGGCAATTAAAATGAATCGAACAGAGAGTTGTGCTGGAGCGAGGCTACACACGCGCCAGCAGCACAATACGGGTCACGCGACCGCGTGACTGACGCGATCGCGTGCCGATACTTAACGCGCATCCACGCGAACGCGTGCCCTACGCGGCCACTAAATCCACTTCCAGGGCCCACTTGGTGTATGTTTGGGCTGAGCTTGATCTATCCACGAGCTGAGGCTTCTTTTGGAGTTGAACGCCAAGTTGTAACGTGTTTTGGGCGTTCAACTCCGGTTCGTGACGTGTTTCTGGCGTTTGACTCCAGACAGCAACATGGAACTGGCGTTGAGCGCCAGTTTATGTTGTCTAATCACGAATAAAATATGGACTATTATATATTGCTGGAAAGCGCTGGATGTCTACTTTCAAACGCCTTTGAGAGTGCGCCATTTGAAGTTCTGTAGCTCCAGAAAATCCATTTCGAGTGCAGGGAGTTCAGATTCCAACAGCATCAGTAGTCCTTTGTCAGCCTCCTATCAGAGTTTTGCTCAGGTTCCTCAATTTCAACCAGAAAATGCCTGAAATCACAGAAAAACACACAAACTCATAGTAAAGTCCAGAAATGTGAATTTAGCATAAAAACTAATGAAAACATCCCTAAAAGTAACTAGATCATACTAAAAACTACCTAAAAACAATGTCAAAAAGCGTATAAATTATCCGCTCATCACTCTGTCACAGCACGGCTATTCATCTGTCGGTTCTCGATCATGTTGGAATAGAATCCAGTGATTCTTTTGCGTCTGTCACTAACGCCCCACAATCACGAGTTTGAAGCTCGTCACAGTCATTCAATCCCTGAATCCTACTTGGAATACCACAGACAAGGTTTAGACCTTTCGGATTCTCAAGAATTACCGCCAATGGATTCTAGCTTATACCACGAAGATTCTGATTAAGGAATCCAAGAGATACACATTCAAGCCTTGTTTGCATGTAGAATGGAAGTGGTTGTCAGGCACGCGTTCATAAGTGAGAATGATGATGAGCGTCACATAATCATCACATTCATCAAGTTCTTGAGTGCAAATGAATATCTTAGAACAAGAATAAGCTGAATTGAATGGAAAATAGTAGTAATTGCATTGATACTCGAGGTACAACAGAGCTCCACACCTTAATCTATGGTGTGTAGAAACTCTACCATTGAAAATACATAAGAACAAGGTCTAGGCATGGCCGAGAGGCCAGCCCCCATGATCTAAGGACTAGACGTCCAAAGATTGAAAGATACAATAGCAAAAGGTCCTATTTATAGAGAACTAGTAGCTTAGGGTTTACAAAAATGAGTAAATGACGTAAATATCCACTTCTGGGCCCACTTGGTGTGTGCTTGGGCTGAGCATTGAAGCTTTCATGTGTAGATACTTTTCTTGGAGTTAAACACCAGCTTTTGTGCCAGTTTGGGCGTTTAACTCCCACTTTTGTGCCAGTTCTGGCGTTAAACGCCAGAATTCTTGAGCTGACTTGGAACGCCTGTTTGGGTCATCAAATCTCGGGTAAAGTATGAACTATTATATATTGCTGGAAAGCCCAGGATGTCTACTTTCCAACGCAATTAAGATCGCGCTAATTGGGCTTTTGTAGCTCCAGAAAATTCACTTCGAGTGCAGGGAGGTCAGAATCCAACAGCATCTGCAGCCCTTTTCAGCCTCTGAATCAGATTTTTGCTCAGGTCCCTCAATTTCAGCCAGAAAATACCTGAAATCACAGAAAAACACACAAACTCATAGTAAAGTCCAAAAAAGTGAATTTTAAATAAAAACTAACTAAAATATACTAAAAACATACTAAAAACAATGGCAAAAAGCGTATGAATTATCCGCTCATCAGAGCCCAAGCATCAATAACATAAATTAGAGAAAACAATCATAAGTCTGAAATACCTCAGATAATATTAATTAAGAAAATCATAACATGAATGTCACTAAGCCAAATTGGCAACATCAATAATCAACAATTAAGAGAAGTCGAAATAAAAAGATATTGAACCTGATATAAAGATGAGATAAAAATATTCCTAAGTTCTAAAAATTCTAATCCTAATCCTAAGAGAGAGGAGGGAACCTCTCTCACTAAAAACTACATCTAAATCCTAAAAAGTGTGTATTCTCTATACGCCTTTTGAATGGGTGTATTCCTCCATTTATAATCATTCAATCTGTGTTCTCTGGGTTTGGATCTGGGCCAAAAAGGGCCCAGAAATCGCTGAGGACGACTTTTGTAAATTCTGCAGATCGCGCACGTCACGCGTCCGCGTGAGTCACGCGGTCGCGTCATATGGAGTTCTGCTTTTCCACGCGGTTGCGTCAGTCATGTGCCCGCGTCAGTTGTGTTTTGCAGGTCACGCGTTCGCCTCATCCATGCGCTCGCGTCGAATCTCTTTTGCGCGAACCACGCATTCGCGTCGTCCATGCGGACGCGTCACTGCCAGTTCTCCAAAACTCCAATTTGTGATTTCCTTCCATTTTCGTATGTTTCCTTCCCATCCTTTAAGTCATTCCTGCCCTAGAAGTTCTGCAACTACTCAACACACAAATCACGGCATCGAATGGTAATAAAGGGTAATTAAAATAATTATTTTTAAAGCATAGGAAACATGTAATTCACATATATCATATAATAGGGAAGGGAAAGTAAAACCATGCAATTTATAATGATAAGTAGGTGAAGAGATGATAAATCATTCAATTTAAGCACAAGATTTATCATAAAATAGTGGTTTATCAGACCTCAATGAGATTGGATAAAAAATGAGCTGTAAAAGTAGCTTAATAAAGGCCAACTACTCGAAGTCGGAACTAAAAAAAGAAACTCTTAAACTAACAAATTTTGCTAAGGCTCTGGTGCACGAAATTGTGATCATCAATGGCGCCATCAACATGGTACGCTCAACTGCAATCTCAACTCTTCATCACAACTTCGCACAACTAACCAGCAAGTGCACTGGGTCGTCCAAGCAATAAACCTTACGCGAGTAAGGGTCGATCCCACGGAGATTGTTGGTATGAAGCAAGCTATGGTCACCTTGTAAATCTCAGTCAGGCGGATTCAAATGGTTATGGATGATTTATGAATAAAACATAAAACAAGGATAGAGATACTTATGTAATTCATTGGTGAGAATTTCAGATAAGCGTATGGAGATGCTTTGTCCCTTCCGTCTCTCTGCTTTCCTACTGTCTTCGTCCAATCCTTCTTACTCCTTTCTATGGCAAGCTGTATGTTGGGCATCACCGTTGTCAGTGGCTACAGTCCCGTCCTCTCAGTGAAAATATTCCGCGGCTCTGTCACAGCACAGCTAATCATCTGTCGGTTCTCAATCAGGTTGGAATAGAATCCATTGATTCTTTTGCGTCTGTCACTAACGCCCAGCCTTCAAAAGTTTGAAGCTCGTCACAGTCATTCAATCATTGAATCCTACTCAGAATGCCACAGACAAGGTTTAGACCTTCCGGATTCTCTTGAATGCCGCCATCAATTCTAGCTTATACCACGAAGATTCCGATTAAGGGATCCAATAGATATCCACTCAATCTAAGGTAGAACGGAGGTGGTTGTCAGGCACACGTTCATAGGTGAGAATGATGATGAGTTTCACGAATCATCACATTCATCAAGTTGAGGAACAAGTGATATCTTAGAACAAGAACAAGCTGAATTGAATAGAAGAACAATAGTAATTGCATTAATACTCGAGGTACAGCAGAGCTCCACACCTTAATCTATGGTGTGTAGAAACTCCACTGTTGAAAATACATAAGAACAAGGTCTAGGCATGGCCGTGAGGCCAGCCCCCAAATGATCTAAGAACTAAACGTCCAAAGATGAAAATACAATAGCAAAAGGTCCTATTTGTAGAGAACTAGTAGCCTAGGGTTTACAGAAATGAGTAAATGACATAAAAATCCACTTCTGGGCCCACTTGGTGTGTGCTTGGGCTGAACATTGAAGCTTTCATGTGCAGAGACTTTTCTTGGAGTTAAACACCAGCTTTTGTGCCAGTTTGGGCGTTTAACTCCCATTCTTGTGCCAGTTCCGGCGTTAAACGCCGGGCAGTTTTGAGCTGATTTGGAACGCCGGTTTGGGCCATCAAATCTTGGGCAAAGTATGGACTATTATAAATTGCTGGAAAGCCCAGGATGTCTACTTTCCAACGCAATTGAGAGCGCGCCAATTGGGCTTGTGTAGCTCCAGAAAATCCACTTCGAGTGCAGGGAGGTCAGAATCCAACAACATCTGCAGTCCTTTTCAGCCTCTGAATCAGATTTTTGCTCAGGTCCCTCAATTTCAGTCAGAAAATACCTGAAATCATAGAAAACACACAAAATCATAGTAAAGTCCATAAAAGTGAATTTTAACTAAAAACTAATAAAAATATAATAAAAACTAACTAAAACATAGTAAAAACATACTAAAAACAATGCCAAAAAGCGTATAAATTATCCGCTCATCACAACACCAAACTTAAATTGTTGCTTGTCCCCAAGCAACTAAAAATCAAATAAGATAAAGAGAAGAGAATATTCAATGAATTCCAAAAACATCTATGAAGATCAGTATTAATTAGATGAGCGGGGCGTTTAGCTTTTTGTCTCTGAACAGTTTTGGCATCTCACTCTATCCTTTGAAATTCAGAATGATTGGCTTCTATAGGAACTCAGAATCTAGATAGTGTTATTGATTCTCCTAGTTAAGTGTGATGATTCTTGAACACAGCTACTTTATGAGTCTTGGCCGTGGCCCAAAGCACTCTGTCTTCCAGTATTACCACCGGATACATACATGCCACAGACACATAACTGGGTGAACCTTTTCAGATTGTGACTCAGCTTTGCTAGAGTCCCCAATTAGAGGTGTCCAGGGTTCTTAAGCACACTCTTTTTGCCTTGGATCACAACTTCATTAATTTTTTTCTTTTTTTTCTCTTTTTTTTTGTATTCACTGCTTTTTCTTGCTTCAAGAATCATTTTTATGATTTTTCAGATCCTCAGTAACATGTCTCCTTTTTCATCATTCTTTCAAGAGCCAACATTCATGAACAAAAAATTCAAAAGACATATGCACTGTTCAAACATACATTCAGAAACCAAAATCTTGCCACCACATCAAAATAATTAATTTGTTATAAAATTCAAAATTCATGCAATTCTTCTCTTTTTCAATTAAGAACATTTTTCATTCAAGAAAGGTGATGGATTCATAGGACATTCATAACTTTAAGGCATAGACACTAAGACACTAATGATCATAAGACACAAACATAGATAAACATAAGCATGAAAATTCGAAAAACAAGAAAATGAAGAACAAGGAAATTAAAGAACGGGTCCACCTTAGTGATGGCGGCTTGTTCTTCCTCTTGAAGATCTTATGGAGTGCTTGAGCTCCTCAATGTCTCTTCCTTGCCTTTGTTGTTCCTCTCTCATGATTCTTTGATCTTCTCTAATTTCATGGGGGAGGATGAAATGTTCTTGGTGCTCCACCCTTAGTTGTCCCATGTTGGAACTCAATTCTCCTAGGGAGGTGTTGATTTGCTCCCCATAGTTTTGTGGAGGAAAGTGCATCCCTTGAGGCATCTTAGGGATTTCATGATGAGTGGGATCTCTTGTTTGCTCCATCATTTTCTTAGTGATGGGCTTGTCCTCATCAATGAGGGTGTCTCCCTCTATGTCAATTCCAACTGAATAACAGAGGTGACAAATGAGATGAGGAAAGGCTAACCTTGCCAAGGTAGAGGACTTGTCCGCCACTTTATAAAGTTCTTGGGATATCACCTCATGAACTTCTACGTCCTCTCCAATCATGATGCTATGAATCATGATGGCCCAGTCTATAGTAACTTCGGACCGGTTGCTAGTGGGAATGATTGAGCCTTGGATATACTCCAACCATCCCCTAGCCACGGGCTTGAGGTCATGCCTTCTTAGTTGAATCGGCTTCCCTCTTGAATCTCTCTTCCATTGAGTGCCCTCTCCACAAATGTCTACGAGGACTTGGTCCAACCTTTCATCAAAGTTGACCCTTCTAGTGTAAGGGTGTTCATCTCTTTGCATCATGGGCAAGTTGAATGCCAACCTTACATTTTCCGGACTAAAATCCAAGCATTTCCCCCGAACCATTGTAAGCCAATTCTGTGGGTTCGGGTTCACACTTTGATCATGGATCTTGGTGATCCATGCATTGGCATAGAACTCTTGAACTATTAAGATTCCGACTTGTTGAATGGGGTTGGTAAGAACTTCCCAACCTCTTCTTCGGATCTCATGTCGGATCTTCAGATATTCACTCTTTTTGAGTTTAAAAGGGACCTTGGGGATCACCTTCTTCAAGGTCACAACTTCATAGAAGTGGTCTTGATGCACCCTTGAGATGAATCTCTCCATCTCCAATGACTCGGAGGTGGAAGCTTTTGCCTTCCCTTTCCTCTTTCTAGAGGTTTCTCCGGCCTTAAGTGCCATAAATGGTTATGGAAAAACAAAAAGCAATGTTTTTACCACACCAAACTTAGAAGGTTTGCTCGTCCTTGAGCAAAAGAAGAAAGAAGAGAGTAGAAGAAGAAGAATTGGAGGAGATGGAGGAGGCTTTGTGGTTCGGCCATGTAAGGGTGGGTTTGAGAGGGAAAGTGGTTTGAATTTGAATAGTGAGGTAGGTGGGGTTTTATGAAGGATGGATGTGAGTGGTGAAGAGAAAGATGGAATTTGATAGGTGAGGGGTTTTTTGGGGAATATGTATTGAGGTGATTGGTTAATGGGTGAAGAAGAAGAAGAGAGATGGTGGTGGGGTAGGTGGGGATCCTGTGGGGTCCACAGATCCTGAGGTGTCAAGGAAAATTCATCCCTGCACCAAGTGACGAGCAAAAATGCTCTTTATGCCAATTCTGGCGTTAAACGCCGGGCTGGTGCCCATTTCTGGTGTTTAACGCCAACTTCTTGCCCTTTCCTGGCGTTTAACGCCAGTCTGGTGCCCCTTTCTGGCGTTAAACGCCCAGAATGGTGCCAGACTGGGCGTTAAACGCCCATTTGCTGCCCTTACTGGCGTTTAAACGCCAGCAAGGCCTTCCTCTAGGGTGTGCTATTTTTCTTTCTGTTTTTCATTCGGTTTTTGCTTTTTCAATTGATTTTGTGACTTCCCATGATCATCAACCTACAGAAAACATAAAATAACAAAGGAAAATATATAAATATAACATTGGGTTGCCTCCCAACAAGCGCTTCTTTAATGTCAGTAGCTTGACAATGGGCTCTCATGGAGCCTCACAGATACTCAGAGCAATGTTGGAACCTCCCAACACCAAACTTAGAGTTTGAATGTGGGGGTTCAACACCAAACTTAGAAGTTGGTTGTGGCCTCCCAACACCAAACTTAGAGTTTGACTGTGGGGGCTCTGTTTGACTCTGTTTTGAGAGAAGCTCTTCATGCTTCCTCTCCATGGTTACAGAGGGATATCCTTGAGCCTTAAACACAAAGGATTCTTCATTCACTTGAATGATTAATTCTTTTCTGTCAACATCAATCACAGCGTTTGCTGTGGCTATGAAGGGTCTGCCAAGGATGATGGATTCATCCATGCACTTTCCAGTCTCTAGGACTATGAAATCAGCAGGGATGTAATGGTCTTCAACCTTTACCAAAACATCCTCTACAAGTCCATAAGCTTGTTTTCTTGTATTGTCTGCCATCTCTATTGAGACTCTTGCAGCTTGTACCTCAAAGATCCCTAGTTTCTCCATTACAGAGAGAGGCATGAGGTTTATACTTGACCCTAGGTCACACAGAGCCTTCTTAAAGGTCATGGTGCCTATGGTACAAGGTATTGAGAACTTCCCAGAATCTTGTCTCTTTTGAGGTGATTTCTGCCTAGACAAGTGGTGGACGAAATTGTGATCACTGTTCTTTGTGCTTGTATGGATTTATTCAATAATTGTCTTTATTTGAATTCACAACTCCGTTCAACTAACCAGCAAGTGTACTGGGTCGTCCAAGTAATAAACCTTACGTGAGTAAGGGTCGATCCCACAGAGATTGTTGGTATGAAGCAAGCTATGGTAACCTTGTAAATCTCAGTTAGGCAGATTAAATTTGTTTATAGGTTTTCGAAAATAGAAATAAGAAAATAAATAAATAAAAGGGATAGAATACTCATGCAGCTTCATTGGTGGGAATTTCAGATAAGCGAATGAAGATACTGTATGGCTCAAGGACGCCTGCTCTCCCACTGCTTCAACTCAATCCTTCTTACTCCTTTCCATGGCAAGCTGTATGTAGGGCATCACCGTTGTCAATGGCTACATCCCATCCTCTCAGTGAAAACGTTCCTATGCTCTGTCACAGCACGGCTAATCATCTGTCGGTTCTCAATCAGGTTGGAATAGAATCCCTTGATTCTTTTGCGCTTGTCATCACGCCCAACCTTCAGGAGTTTGAAGCTCGTCACAGTCATTCAATCCCAGAATCCTACTCGGAATACCACAGACAAGGTTTAGACTTTCCGGATCCTCATGAATGCCGCCATCTATCTAACTTATACCACGAAGATTCTGTTGGAGAATCTAAGAGATACACATTCAAGCTCGGTTGCATGTAGAACGAGAGTGGTTGTCAATCACGTGCGTTCATAAGTGAGAATGATAATGAGGGTTACTTATCATCACATTCATCATGTTCTTGGGTACGAATGAATATCTTGGAATAAGAATAAGAGAGAATTGAATAAAAGACAATGGAATTGCATTAATACTTGAGGTACAGCAGAGCTCCACACCCTTAATCTATGGTGTGCAGAAACTCCACCGTTGAAAATACATAAGTGAAAGGTTCAGGCATGGCCGAATGGCCAGCCCCCAAAACATGATCACAGGATTCCAAATACAATCCAGGATGTCTAATACAATAGATAAATGTCCTATATATACTAGACTAGCTACTAGGGTTTACATGAGTAAGTAATTGATGCATAAATCCACTTCCGGGGCCCACTTGGTGTATGCTTGGGCTGAGCTTGATCAATCCACGAATAGAGGCATTTCTTGGCGTCAAACTCCAGGTTATGACGTGTTTTGGGCGTTCAACTCCGGATCATGACGTTTTTCTGGCGTTTAACTCCAGACAGCAGCATGAACTTGGCGTTCAACGCCAAGTTACGTCGTCAATCTTCGAATAAAGTATGGACTATTATATATTGCTGGAAAGCCCTGGATGTCTACTTTCCAAAGCCGTTGAGAGCGCGCCAATTGGAGTTCTGTAGCTCCCGAAAATCCATTTCGAGTGCAGGGAGGTCAGATTCCAACAGCATCAGCAGTCCTTTTGTCAGCCTTCTTCAAAGTTTTGCTCAAATCCCTCAATTTCAGTCAGAATTTACCTGAAATCACAGAAAAACACACAAACTCATATTAAAGTCCAGAAATGTGAATTTAACATAAAAACTAATGAAAACATCCCTAAAAGTAGCTTAAACTTACTAAAAACTCTATAAAAACAATGCCAAAAAGCGTATAAATTATCCGCTCATCACAACACCAAACTTAAATTGTTGCTTGTCCCCAAGCAACTGAAAATCAAATAGGATAAAAAGAAGAGAATATACTATAAAGTCCAAAATATCAATGAATATTAATTTAATTACATGAGCGGGACTTGTAGCTTTTTGCTTCTGAACAGTTTTGGCATCTCACTTTCTCCTTTGTAGTTTAGAGTGATTGACGTCTCTGGGAACTTAGAATTTGGGATAGTGTTATTGACTTTCCTAGTTTAAGCATATTGATTCTTGAACACAGCTACTTATGAGTCTTGGCTGTGGCCCTAAGCACTTTGTCTTCCAGTATTACCACCGGATACACAAATGCCACAGACACATAACTGGGTGAACCTTTTCAGATTGTGACTCAGCTTTGCTAAAGTCCCCAGTTAGTGGTGTCTAGAGCTCTTAAGCACACTCTTTTGCTTTGGATCACGACTTTAACCATTCAGTCTCAAGCTTTTCACTTGGACCTTCATGACACAAGCACATGGTTAGGGACAGCTTGATTTAGCCGCTTAGGCCTGGATTTTAATTTCCTTGGGCCCTCCTATCCATTAATGCTCAAAGCCTTGGATCCTTGCTTTAAAATTTTCGCCACTTTTTTTTTTTCACTGCTTTTTCTTGCTTCAAGAATCAATTTCATGATGTTTTTCAGATCATCAATAACATTTCTCTTTGTTCATCATTCTTTCAAGAGCCAACAATTTTAACACTCATAAACAACAAGATCAAAAATATGCACTGTTCAAGCATTCATTCAGAAAACAAAAAGTATTGCCACCACATCAATATAATTAAATTAAATTCACTAATAATTTCGAAAATTATGTACTTCTTGTTCTTTTGAATTAAAACATTTTTCTTTTAAGAGAGGTGAAAGACTAATGGATTTATTCATAATCTTTAAGGCATGGTTACACACTAATGATCATGAAGTAGAGACACAAAACATAGATAAACATAATACTTAAAAACCGAAAAAAACAGAAAGAAAATAAAGAACAAGGAATGAATCCACCTTTAGTGGCGTCTTCTTCTTGAAGGACCAATGATGTTCTTCAACTCTTCTATGTCCCTTCCTTGCCTTTGTTGCTCCTCCCTCATTGCTCTTTGATCTTCTCTTATTTCTTGGAGAGTGAGGGCGTGTTCATGATGTTCCACCCTTAATTGTTCAACATTATGACTCAAATCTTCTAAAGAGGTATTGAGTTGCTCCCAATAGTTGTTGGGAGGAAAGTGCATTCCTTGAGGCATTTGTTGATGATGAACTTCCTCATGTTCTTCTTGAGGGCCGTGAGGAACTTCTCTTGTTTGCTCCATCCTCTTCTTTGTGATGGGCTTGTCTTCTTCAATGGAGACATCTCCATCTATGATAACTCCAGCCGAGTAACATAGATGACATATAAGGTGGGGGAAGGCTAGCCGTGCCATGTATGAAGGCTTGTCAGCTATTTTGTAGAGTTCATTGGAGATGACTTCATGAACTTCCACTTCCTCTCCAATCATGATGCTATGAATCATGATGGCCCGATCCACAGTAACTTCAGATCGGTTGCTTGTAGGAATGATGGATCTTTGGATGAACTCCAACCATCCTCTAGCTACAGGCTTGAGGTCCAGTCTTCTTAGTTGGACTGGTTTGCCTTTGGAGTCTATTCTCCATTGGGCGCCTTCCACACATATATCCCTTAGGACTTGGTCCAATCTTTGATTAAAGTTGACCCTTCTTGTGTAGGGGCGTTCATCACCTTGCATCATGGGTAGGTGAAATGCCAACCTCACATTTTTCGGACTGAAATCTAAGTATTTCCCCCGAACCATTGTGAGATAGTTCTTTGGATTCGGGTTCATACTTTGATCATGGTTCCTAGTGATCCATGCATTAGCATAGAACTCTTGAACCATCAATATTCCGACTTGTTGCATGGGGTTGGTTATGACTTCCCACCCTCTTCTTTGGATCTCATGTCGGATTTCCGGATACTCATTCTTTTTGAGTTTGAAAGGGACCTCGGGGATCACCTTCTTCTTTGCCACAACATCATAGAAGTGGTCTTGGTGGCTCTTGGAGATGAATCTCTCCTTCTCCCATGACTCGGAAGTGGAAGCTTTTGCCTTCCCTTTTCCTTTTCTTGAGGAAACTCCGGTCTTGGGTGCCATTGATGGTGAATGAAAAATAAAAAGCTTAGGCTTTTTACCACACCAAACTTAAAATTTGCTCGTCCGCGAGCAAAAAAGAAAAGAAGAGTAGAAGAAGAAGAAGAGAATTGGGGTAGAGAAGGAGAGGAGGGGGTTCGGCTATATGAGAGAAGAAAGGGGTTGTGTTGTGTGAAAATGAAGAAGAAAGGAGAGGTATTTATAGGGAGAGGGGAGGGTTAGGTTTCGGCCATTTTGGGTGGGGATGGGTGGGGAATTGAATTTGAATTTTATGGAGGTAGGTGGGGTTTATGGGGAAGAGGAGGTTGATGTGAATGGTGCATGGGGTAATGGGGAAGAGGAATTGAGGTGATTGGTGAAGGTTTTTGGGAAGTGTGACATTGAAAATGAGATTTGGATTAGGAGAGTGTGATTAGGATTAAAAGAAAAGGTAGGTGGGGATCCTGTGGGGTCCACAGATCCTGAGGTGGGGATTCTGTGGGGTCCACAGATCCTGAGGTGAAAAGAAATACCATTCCTTCACCATATAGGCGTGTAACTTGCCTTCATGCATCATCCTGGCGTTCAAACGCCCATTGGTGCATGTTCTGGGCGTTAAACGCCCATGTAATGCATGTTTCTGGCGTTGAACGCCAGTTTCATGCTTGTTTCTGGCGTTCAGCGCCAGATTGTCCTCTGTGTGCACATCCTGGCGTTAAACGCCAGGTTGTTGCTTGTTTTGGGCGTTCAGCGCCAGAAAGATGCTCTGTTCTGGCGTTGAACGCCAGCCAGATGCATCTTACTGGCGTTGAACGCCAGTCTGCGCTACCTCCAGGGTGAAAAATTTTTTCTTCTGTTTTTGACTCTGTTTTTAATTTCTTTGACTTTTTTCGTGACTCCTCATGATCATGTACCTAATTCAACACAAAAATAACACTAAAACAAAATAAAATAAAATTAGATAAATAAAATTGGGTTGCCTCCCAACAAGCGCTTCTTTAATGTCAATAGCTTGACAGTGGCTCTCATGGAGCCACAAGATGATCAGATCAATTTAGTGTGTTGTCTCCATACCAAACTTAGAGTTTGGATATGGAATTTGAACACCAAACTTAGAGTTTGACTGTGTGGGCTCTTCTTGACCTTGAACTGAGAGAAGTTCTTCATGCTTACTCTCTTCTGTCATTGAGGGATGGCCATGTGCATTAAACACAAGGTAGTCCCCATTCAATTGAAGGACTAACTCACCTCTGTTGACATCTATCACAGCTTCTGCTGTGGCTAGGAAAGGTCTTCCTAGGATGATGGATTCATCATTTTCCTTCCTAGTGTCTAGGATTATGAAATCAGCAGGGATGTAAAGGCCTTCAACCTTCACTAGCACGTCCTCTACTATTCCATAAGCTTGTCTCATTGACTTATCTGCCAATTGTAATGAGAACAAGGCAGGTTGTACCTCAATGATTCCCAGCTTCTCCATTACAGAGAGTGGCATCAGATTTATCCCTGACCCAAGATCACATAGAGCTTTTTCAAAGCTCATGGTGCCAATGGTGCAAGGTATTAAGAACTTGCCAGGATCTTGTTTCTTTTGAGGTAGAGTTCTCTGAATCCAAGTATCTAGTTCACTAATGAGCAGGGGAGGTTCACTTTCCCAAGTCTCATTACCAAACAGCTTGGCATTCAGCTTCATGATAGCTCCTAAATATTGAGCAACTTGCTCTCCAGTCACATCTTCATCCTCTTCAGATGATGAATAGTCTTCAGAGCTCATGAATGGCATAAGGAGGTTTAATGGAATCTCTATGGTCTCTTTATGAGCCTCAGATTCCTCTGGATCCTTAATAGGAAACTCCTTCTTGCTTGAAGGACGTCCCAGGAGGTCTTCCTCACTAGGATTTTCGTCCTCCTCCTCCCTAGTGCATTCGGCCACTTTGATCATATCAATGGCCTTGCACTCTCCTTTTGGATTCTCTTATGTATTGCTTGGGAGAATACTGGGAGGAGTTTCAATGACTTTCTTACTCAGCTGGCCCACTTGTGCCTCCAAATTTCTGATGGAGGATCTTGTTTCATTCATGAAACTGAAAGTGGCTTTTGACAGATCAGAGACTATATTGGCTAAATTAGAAGTATTTTGTTCAGAATTCTCTGTCTGTTGCTGAGAAGATGATGGATATGGCTTACTATTACTCAGCCTATTGCGTCCACCATTGTTAAAGCCTTGTTGAGGCTTTTGTTGATCCTTCCAGGAAAAATTTGGATGATTTCTCCATGATGGGTTATAGGTGTTTCCATAAGGTTCACCCATGTAATTAACCTCTGCCATGGCAGGGTTCTCAGGATCATAAGCTTCTTCAGAAGCTGCCTCTCTAGTATTGTTGGATGCATGTTGCAATCCATTCAGATTTTGAGAGATTATGTTGACCTGTTGAGTCAACATTTTGTTCTGAGCCAATATGGCATTCAGAGCATCAATTTCAAGAACTCCTTTCTTCTGAGGGACCCCATTATTCACGGAATTCCTCTCAGAGGTATACATGAACTGGTTATTTGCAACCATGTCAATGAGTTCTTGAGCCTCTTCAGGCGTTTTCTTCAGGTGAATAGATCCACCTGCAGAATGGTCCAGTGACATTTTCAAAAATTCAGAGAGACCATAATAGAATATATCTAATAGGGTCCATTCTGAAAACATGTCAGATGGACATCTTTTGGTCAACTGCTTGTATCTTTCCCAAGCTTCATAGAGGGATTCACCATCTTTTTGCTTGAATGTTTGAACATCCACTCTTAGCTTGCTCAGCTTTTGAGGAGGAAAGAATTTATCCAAGAAGGCAGTGACCAGCTTATCCCATGAGTCCAGGCTATCCTTAGGTTGTGAATCCAACCATATTCTAGCTCTGTCTCTTACAGCAAAAGGGAAAAGCATGAGTCTGTAGACTTCAGGATTAACTCCATTCGTCTTTACAGTGTCACATACCTGCAAGAACTCAGTTAAGAACTGATAAGGATCTTCAGATGGAAGTCCATAAAACTTGCAGTTTTGTTGCATTAAAGCAACTAGCTGAGGTTTCAGCTCAAAGTTATTGGCTCCAATGGCAGGAATGGAGATGCTTCTTCCATCAAACTTGGACGTTGGCTTTGTGAAGTCACCAAGCATTCTCCTTGCATTATTATTATTATTATTTTCGGCTGCCATGTCCTTCTCTTGTTCGAAAATTTCTGAAAGGTTATTTCTGGATTGTTGTAATTTAGCTTCTCTTAATTTTCTCTTCAGAGTCCTTTCAGGTTCTGGATCAACTTCAACAAGAGTGCCTTTTTCCCTGTTCCTGCTCATATGAGAGAGAAGTAAACAAGAAAAGAAAGAGGAATCCTCTATGTCACAGTATAGAGATTCCCTTATGTTAGTAGAAGAAGAATCCAAATACAAGGGATATAAGAAATTCGGATTCTTAGATGAAGAGAGGTAAAGAGAAGTGTTAGTAGTTAATTAATTAAATAGAATAAGAGAAGAGAAGGAGAAGAATTCGAAAATAATTTTTGAAAAAGGGGTTAGTATTTTCGAAAATTAAAGATGAATTAAAATTAAAATTTAAAACAAAAAGAATTTTTGAAAAAGAGAGGGAGAATTTTCGAAAATTAGAGAGGGAAAAGTAGTTAGGTGGTTTTGAAAAAGATAAGAAACAAACAAAAAGTTAGTTAGTTGATTGAAAAAGATTTGAAATCAAATTTTGAAAAAGATAAGAGGATAAGAAGTTAGATAAGATATTTTGAAATCAAATTTTGAAAAAGATAAAATTTTTGAAAAAGATAAGATAAAAGATAAAAAGATATATTTGAAAAAGATATTTTGAAAAAGATTTAATTTTAAAAATTACTTAACTAACAAGAAACTACAAGATAGGATTCTAGAATTTAAAGATTGAACCTTTCTTAACAAGAAAGTAACAAACTTCAAATTTTTGAACCAATCACATTAATTGTTAGCTTAATTTTCGAAAATTTGATAAAAAGATAGAAAAAGATTTTGAAAATATTTTGAAAAATAATTTTTGAAATTTTCGAAATTTATAAAAAAAAATGAAAAAGATATGATTTTTGAAAAAGATTTTGAAAAGATAAGATTTTTAAAATTGAAATTTTGACTTGACTTGTAAGAAACAACTAATTTTAAAAATTTTTGACCAAGTCAACCCAAAATTTCGAAAATTTGGAGGAAAATAAGGAAAAGATATTTTTTTTGATTTTTGAATTTTTAAAGAAAAACACAAAAATGACCCAAAACATGAAAATTTTGGATCAAGACACAAGATGCATGCAAGAATGCTATGAATGTCAAGATGAACACCAAGAACACTTTGAAGATCATGATGAACATCAAGAACATTATTTTGAAAAATTTTTGATGCAAAGAAAACATGCAAGACACCAAACTTAGAAATCTTTAATGCATGAAAAATATGGATGCAAAGATGCACATGAAAAACAAGAAAAGACACAAAACAAGAAAACATCAAGATCAAACAAGAAGACTTGTCAAGAACAACTTGAAGATCATGAAGAACACTATGAATGCATGAGATTTTCGAAAAGAATGCAAGAAAAATTTTAAAGGCATGCAATTGACACCAAACTTAAAAATTAACATAAGACTCAAACAAGAAACACAAAATATTTTTGATTTTTATGATTTTCTAATTTTTTTGTATTTTTATTAATTTTTTTCGAAAAACATTTTTGGAAAAACGAAAAAGGAAAGAAAAATTTTTGAAAAAGTTTTTGAAAAGAAAATTACCTAATCTGAGCAACAAGATGAACCGTCAGTTGTCCATACTCGAACAATCCCCGGCAACGGCGCCAAAAACTTGGTGGACGAAATTGTGATCACTGTTCTTTGTGCTTGTATGGATTTATTCAATAATTGTCTTTATTTGAATTCACAACTCCGTTCAACTAACCAGCAAGTGTATTGGGTCGTCCAAGTAATAAACCTTACGTGAGTAAGGGTCGATCCCACAGAGATTGTTGGTATGAAGCAAGCTATGGTAACCTTGTAAATCTCAGTTAGGCAGATTAAATTTGTTTATAGGTTTTCGAAAATAGAAATAAGAAAATAAATAAATAAAAGGGATAGAATACTCATGCAGCTTCATTGGTGGGAATTTCAGATAAGCGAATGAAGATACTGTATGGCTCAAGGACGCCTGCTCTCCCACTGCTTCAGCTCAATCCTTCTTACTCCTTTCCATGGCAAGCTGTATGTAGGGCATCACCGTTGTCAATGGCTACATCCCATCCTCTCAGTGAAAACGTTCCTATGCTCTGTCACAGCACGGCTAATCATCTGTCGGTTCTCAATCAGGTTGGAATAGAATCCCTTGATTCTTTTGCGCTTGTCATCACGCCCAGCCTTCAGGAGTTTGAAGCTCGTCACAGTCATTCAATCCCAGAATCCTACTCGGAATACCACAGACAAGGTTTAGACTTTCCGGATCCTCATGAATGCCGCCATCTATCTAACTTATACCACGAAGATTCTGTTGGGGAATTTAAGAGATACACATTCAAGCTCGGTTGCATGTAGAACGAGAGTGGTTGTCAATCACGTGCGTTCATAAGTGAGAATGATAATGAGGGTTACTTATCATCACATTCATCATGGTCTTGGGTACGAATGAATATCTTGGAATAAGAATAGGAGAGAATTGAATAAAAGACAATGGAATTGCATTAATACTTGAGGTACAGCAGAGCTCCACACCCTTAATCTATGGTGTGCAGAAACTCCACCGTTGAAAATACATAAGTGAAAGGTTCAGGCATGGCTGAATGGCCAGCCCCCAAAACGTGATCACAGGATTCCAAATACAATCCAGGATGTCTAATACAATAGATAAATGTCCTATATATACTAGACTAGCTACTAGGGTTTACATGAGTAAGTAATTGATGCATAAATCCACTTCCGGGGCCCACTTGGTGTATGCTTGGGCTGAGCTTGATCAATCCACGAATAGAGGCATTTCTTGGCGTCAAACTCCAAGTTATGACGTGTTTTGGGCGTTCAACTCCGGATCATGACGTTTTTCTGGCGTTTAACTCCAGACAGCAGCATGAACTTGGCATTCAACGCCAAGTTACGTCGTCAATCTTCGAATAAAGTATGGACTATTATATATTGCTGGAAAGCCCTGGATGTCTAATTTCCAACACCATTGAGAGCGCGCCAATTGGAGTTCTGTAGCTCCAGAAAATCCATTTCGAGTGCAGGGAGGTCAGATTCCAACAGCATCAGCAGTCCTTTTGTCAGCCTTCTTCAGAGTTTTGCTCAAATCCCTCAATTTCAGTCAGAATTTACCTGAAATCATAGAAAAACACACAAACTCATAGTAAAGTCCAGAAATGTGAATTTAACATAAAAACTAATGAAAACATCCCTAAAAGTAGCTTAAACTTACTAAAAACTCTATAAAAACAATGCCGAAAAGCGTATAAATTATCCGCTCATCAACAAGTCATCCGGTTCTTTGGTGAGCAAAGGAGGTTTGTTCTCCCAAGTCTCATTACCAAATAACCTGTCATTTAGCTTCATGATTGCTCCAAGGTATTTAGCAACTTACTCTTCAGTGACATACTCATCCTCTTCAGAGGAAGAATACTCATCAGAGCTCATGAATGGCAGAAGTAAATCCAATGGAATCTCTATGGTCTCAGTGTGAGCCTCAGATTCCCATGGTTCCTCATTAGGGAACTCATTGGAGGCCAGTGGACGTCCATTGAGGCCTTCCTCAGTGGCGATCACTGCCTCTTCCTCCTCTCCAAGTTCGGCCATGTGGGTCATATTAATGGCCTTGCATTCTCCTTTTGAATTCTCTTCTGTATTGCTTGGAAGAGTACTAGGAGGGAGTTTAGTAACTTTCTTACTCAGCTGACCCACTTGTGCCTCCAAGTTCCTAATGGTGGACCTTGTTTCAGTCATGAAACTTTGAGTGGTTTTGATTAGATCAGAGACCATGGTTGCTAAGTCAGAGTGGCTCTGCTTGGAATTCTCTGTCTGTTGCTGAGAAGATGATGGAAAAGGCTTGCCATTGCTAAACCTGTTTCTTCCACCATTATTGTTGTTGAAACCTTGTTGAGGTTGATAAACCACTATTTTATGGTTTATCTTGTGCTCAATTGAGTGGATTTTATCAACTCTTTACCCACTTATTCATACTATTTGCATGTTTTACATTTCCCTTCCTAATTATGTGTTTTGATTGAAAACATGCTTCTTTGGACTTATATTTGCTTATTATTAATCCTCTCTTATCACCATTAGATGCCTTGATATGTGTGTTAAGTGTTTTCAGAGATTACAAGGCAGGAATGGCTCAGAGGATGGAAAGAAAGCATGCAAAAGTGGAAGGAATACAAGAAGTTGGAGAAACTGCTAAGCTGTCCAGCATGACCTCTTCGTACTCAAACAGCGATAACTTTAGCTACAGAGGTCCAAATGACGCGGTTCCAGTTGTGTTGGAAAGCTAACGTCCGGGGCTTCAATTTGATATAACCATAGCTGCCCCAACGCCAGGCGACGCAAACGCGTGGGTCACTCGGATGTGTGACCTGGCAGGAGTGCAACCCGCGCGGCCGCGTGGACGACGTGACCGCGTCACTTTTTCGCGACCTGTACGGACCAGAAAGCGCTAGAAGTGATTTCTGGGCTATTTCTGACCTAGTTTTCGGCCCAGAGAACACAGATTAGAGGCTATAAAGTGGGGAAATGCATCCATTCATTATCATTAACTCATAATTCACTTTCTATGATTTAGATTTAGTTTTGAGAGAGGGTCTCTCCTCTCTCTCTTAGGATTAGGATTAGGATTAGAAATTAGGATTTTTAGAAACTAGGATTTAGGACTTCTCTTAGCTTTCTAGAGTGACACTCGATCCAGGTTCAATATTCCTTTTTCTATTTAAATCTCTCTTTTATATTTTGATTACTCTGAAGCTTTTATTATGTTTGATTGATGTTGCCCAATTGGCTGTTGATATTTTCCGTGTTAGAATTGACATTTTTATTTAATGATATTTGAGGTATTTCAGTTTAATATTGCTTTCTTTTATTTACATGATTATTGCTTCCCATCTGAAGGCATTTTTATTCCAGCAGTTACAATTTTCTTTCCTTTTGGTCTTGGTTAAATAATTGGTAACTCTAGAGTTATCAAACTCATTGTTGACTGAAAATTGGAATTCATCCACTTAACTTACCTTCATAGTTAGAGGTTAACAAAGTGGGAGAAAAATCCAATTCTTATCACAATTGATAAGGATAACTGGGATATGACCTTGGTGCACGAAATTGCAATAACACTTTTGCAACTCCGCACAACTAACCAGCAAGTGTACTGGGTCGTCCAAGTAATACCTTGCGTGAGCAAGGGTCGATCCCACAGAGATTGTCGGCTTGAAGCAAGCTATGGTTATCTTGTAAATCTTAGTCAGGATATCAGAAATTATCAGGATTGATTGTGAAAAGCAAAAGAACATGAAATGATTACTTGTTTTGCAGTAATGGAGAATAGGTTGAGGTTTGGAGATGCTCTATCTTCTGAATCTCTGCTTTCCTACTGTCTTCTTCTTCAGTCACGCAGGTCTCCTTCCATGGCAAGCTGTATGTAGGGTTTCACCATTGTCAGTGGCTACCTCCCATCCTCTCATTGGAACGATTCCTAATGCCCTGTCACGGCACGGCATTCCATCTGTCGGTTCTCAATCAGACCGGAGTAGAATCCAGTGATTCTTTTGGCGTCTGTCACTAACGCCCCGCCTTCAGGAGATTGAAGCATGTCACAGTCATTCAGTCATTGAATCCTACTCAGAATACCACAGACAAGGTTTAGACCTTCCGGATTCTCTTGAATGCCGCCATCAGTCTAGCTTATACCACGAAGATTCTGGTTAAAGAACCCAAGAGATAACTACTTAATCTAAGGTAGAACGGAGGTGGTTGTCAGTCACACGTTCATGGTTGAGAATGATGATGATTGTCACGGATCATCACATTCATCCGGATTAAGAACAAGTATTATCTTAGAATGGAAGCAAGCATGATTGAATGAGAAACAGTAGTAATTGCATTAATCCATCAAGACACAGCAGAGCTCCTCACCCCCAACCATGGGGTTTAGAGACTCATGCTGTGGAAGAAAACGTGTATAGTATCATAAAGTTATCAAAAAGTTGCATAAGGTGCTGATACAATGTCAAAAGATCCTATAAATAGTAAACTAGTGTCCTAAGGTTTACAGAAATGAGTAAATGACAGAAAAATCCACTTCCGGGCCCACTTGGTGTGTGCTTGGGCTGAGAAATGAAGGAATTTCGTGTAGAGACCTTTTCTGGAGTTAAACGCCAGTTCTCATGCCAGTTTGGGCGTTTAACTCCAAATTTTATGCCAGTTCCGGCGTTTAACGCTGGAATTTCTGTAGGTGACTTTGAGCGCCGGTTTGGGCCATCAAATCTTGGGCAAAGTATGGACTATTATATATTGCTGGAAAGTCCAGGATGTCTACTTTCCAATGCCGTTGAGAGCGCGCCAATTGGGCTTCTGTAGCTCCAGAAAATCCGCTTCGAGTGAAGGGAGGTCAGAATCCAACAGCATCTGCAGTCCTTTTTGGTCTCGGAATCAGATTTTTGCTCAGGACCCTCAATTTCAGCCAGAAAATACCTGAAATCACAGAAAAACACACAAACTCATAGTAAAGTCCAGAAAAGTGAATTTTAACTAAAAACTAATAAAAATATACTAAAAACTAACTAAATCATACTAAAAACATACTAAAAACAATGCCAAAAAGCATACAAATTATCCGCTCATCACAACACCAAACTTAAATTGTTGCTTGTCCCCAAGCAACTGAAAATCAAAATAGGATAAAAAGAAGAGAATATACTATAGACTCCAAAATATCAAGGAAACATAGCTCCAATTAGATGAGCGGGACTAGTAGCTTTTTGCCTCCGAACAGTTTTGGCATCTCACTCTATCCCTTGAAGTTCAGAATGATTGGCATCTATAAGAACTCAGGACTCAGATAGTGTTATTGATTCTCTTAGTTAAGCATAATGATTCTTGTACATAGCTAGTGTATGAGTCTTGGCTGTGGCCCAAAGCACTCTGTCTTCCAGTATTACCACCGGATACATGCATGCCACAGACACATAATTGGGTGAACCTTTTTCAGATTGTGACTCAGCTTTGCTAAAGTCCCCAATTAGAGGTGTCCAGGGTTCTTAAGCACACTCTTGTTGCCTTGGATCACAACTTTATTTCTTTCTTTTTCTTTTTCTTTTCTTCTTCTCTTTTTTTTTTTTTTCGAAATATTTTTTTTTTCACTGCTTTTTCTTGCTTCAAGAATCAGTCTAATGATTTTTGGATCCTCAATAACAGTTCTCTTTTTCCTCCTTCTTTCAAGAGCCAACAATTTTTAACATTCTCAAAACAACAAATTCAAAAGACATATGCACTGTTCAAGCATTCATTCAGAGAGCAAAAAGTATTGTCACCACATCAAACTAATTCAACTAGTTTCAATGATAAATTTTGAAGCCCTGTACTTCTTGTTCTTTTGTGATTAAAGCATTTTTCATTTAAGAGAGGTGATGGATTCATAGGACATTCATATCTTTAAGGCATAAAATTTCAATTTTATTAATTATAAATCAAAACAAGACTCAAAAATAGATATAGAATGAGACTAGAAAAACGAAAAATAAAGGCTCAACAAAGTTAGGACTCAACAACCTTGATTTTGAGAAGTAGATGCTCCCTCAGCTTGAGAGGAGAACTTTTGGCGTTTCAGTTCTTGGATTTCACGCCCCTGCTTCTCTTGCTCCTTCCATTGTCTTCTTGGTGATTGGATGTTCAATGGGTATGAATTCATCTTCTTCTATCTTCACCCCAGCCTCTTTACAAAGCAAGGAGATCAAGCTTGGGTAAGCCAATTTGGTTACAGTGGAATTCCTATTTGCAATTGTGTGGATCTCACAGGCAATCACATGATGAACCTCCACTTCTTTTCCAAGCATGATGCAATGAATCATCACTGCTCTTTTGATAGTGACCTCAGAACGGTTGCTAGTGGGCAATATGGAACGCCCAATAAAGTCTAGCCAACCTCTTGCAATTGGCTTGAGGTCTCCCCTCTTGAGTTGGTTTGGGACACCCTTTGAATTGGTTATCCATTTAGTCCCAGGGAGGCATATGTCCTCTAGAACTTGATCCAACCCTTTATCTACTCTCACCATCCTCCTATTGAAGGAATCAGGATCATCTTGTAGTTGAGGTAGTTTGAAGATTTCTCTTATTTTGTCCAGATGGAAGTACATAACTTTCCCTCTGACCATGGTTCTGTGGGTATGGTAAGCGGTTCCAGTCATTCTTTGCTTATCTGTTAGCCACAGATTTGAGTAGAATTCCTGAACCATGTTCCTTCCAACCTTTGTCTCAGGATTGGTCAGAACTTCCCAACCTCTGTTTCGAATTTGCTCTTGGATCTCCGGATATTCATCTTCTTTCAGATCAAATCTAACTTCCGGGATCACTGACCTCAGACCCATTATTTTGTGATAATGGTCTTCATGTTCTTTGGTTAAGAACTTCTCTTCATTCCAAAGATTCTTTGGATTAGTCTCTTTCTTTCCTCTTGAGTTGGTTTGTTTTCCCTTGGGAGCCATGATCTTGATAGATCTTGACTTAGTGATCACGGAAAAGCACACCAAACTTAGAGGTTTTGCTTGTCCTCAAGCAAAAAGAAAAGAAAGAAGAGAAGAGAGAGAGAGAGGAAGAGGAAATTCGAATGGTGTGAGGAAGGAGGGGTGAGGAACGTTCATTTATAGAGTGGGGGGAGGAGAATTTCGAAAACAAAAGAGAGATTTGAAAAGAAATTTGAAAAGATATGGAAAGAAATTGAGAAAAGGGTGAGTTTTTGAAGAAGATTTGGGATTATTTTGAAATAGATTTGAAGAATGGTTTTTGATTTGTGAAGATTTGAAAGTGAATGATGAAAGGTTGAAGTGCATTTATGTAGAAGAGTATGGGTAAAAAGAGGAAAGTTTGAAAAAAATTGAGTTGAAAACAAAAGTGTGGTCCCCCCACCTTTCTGGCGTTAAACGCCCAGAATGGCACCCATTCTGGCGTTTAACGCCCACTTGGCACCCTTTTTGGGCGTTTAATGCCCAGCCAGGTACCCTGGCTGGCGTTAAACGCCAGAAAACCTTCCTCACTGGGCGTTTTTCTGAACGCCCAGTGATGCTGCACACCTGGCGTTAAACGCCCAGAATGGTGCCCATTCTGGCGTTTAACGCCCAAAATGGCACCATTCCTGGCGTTAAACGCCCAGAATGGTACCCATTCTGGCGTTTAACGCCCAAAATGCACCTTACTGGCGTTTTTTCGCCAGTAAGCTCATTTTCTCTGCTTTTTGAGTTGAATCCTTCTGTAACTCTGTGAATTCCTTCATTTTTGATATTTGCCTCTTTAAGAACTAATCATACAACCTACTAATGACTGGGTTGCCTCCCAGCAAGCGCTTCTTTACTGTCTTTAGCTGGACTTTCACTGAGAATCACTCAAGTCTCAGTTCTGAGCATTCCTGCTCAAAATTTCCTTCAAGATAATGCTTGATTCTCTGTCCATTAACAATGAACTTCTTATCAGAATCAATATCCTGAAGCTCAACATATCCATATGGTGACACTCCTGTAATCACATACGGACCCCTCCAACGGGATTTGAGTTTTCCTGGAAACAGTTTGAGCCTAGAGTTGAAGAGCAGAACTTTTTGTCCTGGCTCAAAGACTCTGGTTGACAATTTCTTGTCATGCCATTTCTTTGCCTTTTCCTTATAAATTTTTGCATTTTCAAAGGCATTGAGTCTGAACTCCTCTAGCTCATTTAGCTGGAGCAATCTTTTTTCACCAGCTAACTGTGCATCCATGTTTAGGAATCTGGTTGCCCAGTAGGCTTTATGTTCCAGTTCCACAGGCAAATGACAGGCCTTCCCATACACCAGTTGGTATGGGGAGGTTCCTATAGGAGTCTTGAATGCTGTTCTGTATGCCCACAGAGCATCATCCAAGCTCTTTGCCCAATCCTTTCTTTGGGCTATCACAGTCCGTTCTAGGATTCTTTTTAATTCTCTGTTAGAGACTTCAGCTTGCCCATTTGTCTGTGGATGATACGGAGTTGCCACTTTGTGGCTAATTCCATACCTAACCATAGCAAGGTGTAGCTGTTTATTGCAGAAATGAGTGCCCCCATCACTGATTAGCACTCTGGGAAAACCAAATCTGCTGAAAATGTTTTTCTGGAGGAATTTCAGTACGGTATTAGTATCATTGGTAGGTGTAGCAATCGCTTCTACCCACTTAGATACATAGTCCACTGCCACCAGAATGTAAGTGTTTGAGTATGATGGTGGGAATGGCCCCATGAAGTCAATTCCCCATACATCAAACAACTCTATCTCTAATATCCCTTGTTGAGGCATGGCATACCCATGAGGCAGGTTACCAGCTCTTTGGCAACTGTCACAGTTACGCACAAACTCTCGGGAATCTTTATAGAGAGTAGGCCAGTAGAAGCCACATTGGAGGACTTTAGTGGCTGTTCGCTCACTTCCAAAATGTCCTCCATACTGTGATCCATGGCAGTGCCATAGGATCCTTTGTGCTTCTTCTCTGGGTACACACCTGCGGATCACTCCGTCAGCACATCTCTTAAAGAGATATGGTTCATCCCAGAGGTAGTACTTGGCATCTGAAATTAATTTCTTTCTCTGCATGTAACTGTACTCTTTGGGTATGAACCTCACGGCTTTATAATTTGCAATATCTGCAAACCATGGAGCTTCCTGAATGGCAAATAGTTGCTCATCTGGGAAAGTCTCTGAGATCTCAGTAGAAGGGAGGGACGCCCCAGCTACTGGTTCTATTCGGGACAGATGATCTGCTACTTGGTTCTCTGTCCCTTTTCTGTCTCTTATTTCTATATCAAACTCTTGCAGAAGCAACACCCATCTAATGAGCCTGGGTTTTGAATCCTGCTTTGTGAGTAGATATTTAAGAGCAGCATGGTCAGTGTACACAACCACTTTGGATCCCACTAAATAGGATCTAAACTTGTCAATGGCATAAACCACTGCAAGTAACTCTTTTTCTGTTGTTGTGTAGTTCTTCTGTGCGTCATTTAGAACACGGCTGGCATAGTAAATGACGTGCAGAAGCTTGTTATGCCTCTGTCCCAACACTGCACCAATGGCATGGTCACTGGCATCACACATTAGTTCAAATGGCAATGTCCAATCTGGTGCAGAGATAACTGGTGCTGTGACCAACTTAGCCTTTAGGGTCTCAAATGCCTGCAGACACTGTGTGTCAAACACAAATGGTGTGTCAGCAGCTAGCAGGTTACTCAGAGGTTCTGCAATTTTTGAAAAATCCTTTATAAACCTTCTGTAGAATCCTGCATGCCCAAGGAAGCTTCTGATTGCCTTAACATTGGCAGGTGGTGGTAATTTTTCAATTACCTCCACCTTTGCCTTATCCACCTCTATTCCCTTGCTTGAAATTTTGTGCCCAAGGACAATTCCTTCAGTCACCATAAAGTGACATTTCTCCCAGTTTAAAACCAGGTTAGTCCCTTGGCACCTTTTCAAGACAAGTGCTAGGTGATTAAGACAGGAGCTAAATGAGTCTCCGTATACTGAAAAGTCATCCATGAAGACTTCCAGAAATTTCTCTACCATATCTGAAAAGATAGAGAGCATGCACCTCTGAAAGGTTGCAGGTGCATTGCACAGACCAAAAGGCATTCTCCTATAGGCAAATACGCCTGAAGGGCAGGTGAATGCTGTTTTCTCTTGGTCCTGGGGGTCTACTGCAATTTGGTTGTAGCCTGAATAGCCATCCAAAAAGCAGTAATAATCATGGCCAGCTAGTCTTTCTAGCATTTGGTCTATGAATGGTAAAGGAAAATGATCCTTTCTGGTGGCTGTATTGAGCCTTCTGTAGTCAATACACATGCGCCACCCTGTGACTGTCCTTGTAGGAACCAGTTCATTTTTTTCATTATGAACCACTGTCATGCCTCCCTTTTTGGGAACAACTTGGACAGGGCTCACCCAGGGGCTATCAGAAATAGGATAAATGATCCCAGCCTCTAGTAATTTAGTGACCTCTTTCTGCACCACTTCCTTCATGGCAGGATTTAGCCTCCTCTGTGGTTGGACCACTGGTTTGGCATTATCCTCCAATAGGATCTTGTGCATGCATCTAGCTGGGCTAATGCCCTTAAGATCACTTATGGACCACCCAAGAGCTGTCTTGTGTGTCCTTAGCACTTGAATTAGTGCTTCCTCTTCTTGTGAATTTAAAGCAGAGCTTATAATCACTGGAAAAGTGTCACCCTCTCCCAGAAATGCATATTTCAAGGATGATGGTAGTGGTTTGAGTTCAGGCTTGGGAGGCTTATCCTCCTCCTGGGGAATTTTCGAAAATTCCCTTGCCTCCTCTAGTTCTTCTTGGTCAGGTTGAGCATCTTTAAAAATGTCCTCAAGCTCTGATTCTAGGCTTTCAGCCATATTGATCTCTTCTACTAGAGAGTCAATAATGTCTGCGCCCATGCAGTCATTTGGTGTGTCTGGATGCTGCATGGCTTTTACAGCATTCAACTTGAACTCATCCTCATTGACTCTCAAGGTTACTTCCCCTTTTTGTACATCAATGAGAGTTCGTCCAGTTGCTAGGAAAGGTCTTCCTAGAATGAGAGTTGCACTCTTGTGCTCCTCCATTTCCAGCACCACAAAGTCAGTTGGAAAGGCAAATGGCCCAACCTTGACAATCATGTCCTCAATTATGCCTGATGGGTATTTAATAGAGCCATCAGCAAGTTGGAGGCATATCCGGGTTGGTTTGACTTCTCCAGCCAACCCAAGCTTTCTGATAGTGGATGCAGGTATTAGATTGATGCTTGCTCCAAGATCACATAGGGCTGTCTTAGTGCAAGCACCTTCTAATGTGCATGGTATCATAAAGCTTCCTGGATCTTGAAGCTTTTCTGGTAAGCTCTTTAATATGACTGCACTGCATTCTTCAGTGAGAAACACTTTTTCAGTTTCTCTCCAATCCTTCTTATGACTTAAGATTTCTTTCATGAACTTAGCATAAGAAGGTATTTGCTCAAGTGCCTCTGCAAACGGAATCTTTATTTCAAGAGTCCTTAGATAGTCTGCAAAGCGGGCAAATTGCTTATCCTGCTCCGCTTGGCGGAGTTTTTGAGGATAAGGCATCTTGGCTTTATATTCTTCAACCTTAGATGCTGCAGGTTTATTCCTTACAGAAGTGGTTGAAGAAGCCTTGTTAGAGGGATTACTGTCAGCACTCTCAGGTGTCTGATCTTCCCTTGGCGTTTGAACGCCAGGAATGGGTGAAGTTTGGGCGTTAAACGCCAACTTCTCTCCCTTTTCTGGCGTTTGAACGCCAGAACTGGGCAAGGAATGGGCGTTTAACGCCAGCTTTCCTTCCCTTTCTGGCGTTTGAACGCCAATAGCATTCCTCTCTGGGCTCTTACTGTCCTCAGAGGGATTTTGAACAGTGGTGTGGTTGTCCTCTGTCAATTGTTCCTTGTTTGGCTTTTTACTCTTTTGAGCAGTGTTACTCAGGGTCTTCCCACTCCTCAATTGAACTGCTTGACATTCCTCTGTTATCTGTTGAGATATTTGCTGTTTTGCTTGATTCAACTGCAGTTCTATGCTCTTGTTAGCAACTTTGGTTTCATAGAGCATCTCTTTAAAGTCTGCTAACTGTTCTGTCATCAGGAGCAACTGTTGATTAAGCTCATTTATCTGTTCTTGAGGACTAGGGTCAGTGACTACTGCCATGACTTCCTCTTTTGGAGAGAACTTATTGCTAGAGTACAAATATTGGTTTCTAGCAACAGTGTCTATAAGCTCTTGAGCTTCTTCAATTGTCTTCCTCATGTGTATAGATCCACCAGCTGAGTGGTCTAAAGACATCTGAGCTTTTTCTGTAAGCCCATAGTAGAAAATGTCTAACTGTACCCACTCTGAAAACATTTCAGAGGGACATTTCCTTAGCATACCTCTATACCTCTCCCAGGCATTATAAAGGGATTCATTATCCTCTTGTTTAAAGCCTTGGATGTCCAGCCTTAGCTGTGTCATCCTTTTTGGAGGGTAAAAATGATTCAGGAATTTGTCTGACAACTGTTTCCATGTCTTTATGCTTGCTGTAGGTTGGTTATTCAACCACCTTTTAGCTTGATCTTTTACAGCAAATGGAAACAGTAGTAGTCTGTAGACATCCTGATCAACCTCTTTATCATGTACTGTGTCAGCAATTTGTAAAAACTGTGCCAGAAACTCAGTAGGTTCTTCCTGTGGAAGACCGGAATACTGGCAATTTTGCTGCACTATGATAATGAGCTGAGGATTTAGTTCAAAGCTGCTTGCTTTGATGGGAGGTGTACAGATGCTACTCCCATATGCAGCTGTAATGGGGTTAGCATATGACCCCAAAGTCCTTTTGGACTGATTGATCCCACTTAAGTCCATGATGGACAAAAGGGAAATGATAATGATTGCAAAGAGATAAATTTTTTTTTTGAATAAACAAAAAAAATAAAATAAAACAAAGGAAAATTAAAGTAAAATTCGAAAATCAAAAAGAAAATAAAATCAAAGCAAATTGAAAACTGAATCAATTAGTTAATTAAAAAGATTTTGAAAACAGCAATTAGAAAGATATGATTGAAAAATTTTTATGAAAAAGATTTGATTTTTAAAAAGAGGAAAGAGAAAAACACAAAAAGACACCAAACTTAAAATTTTAGAAAATCAAACACAAAATTTTCGAAAATTTTTAAGGAGAAACACAAAGAGGACACCAAACTTAGAATTTTTATGAATCAAAAAGGGACTAAGAACATGCAAAGAAAAGTCGAAAATTAAAAGAAAAACAAAAGCATGCAAATGACACCAAACTTAGAATATGAAACTAGACTCAACTAAAAAGACTCTAAACCAACAAAAATAAAACAGTCCTAATCTAAGCAACAAGATAAGCCGTCAGTTGTCCAAACTCAACAATCCCCGGCAACGGCGCCAAAAACTTGGTGCACGAAATTGCAATAACACTTTTGCAACTCCGCACAACTAACCAGCAAGTGTACTGGGTCGTCCAAGTAATACCTTGCGTGAGCAAGGGTCGATCCCACAGAGATTGTCGGCTTGAAGCAAGCTATGGTTATCTTGTAAATCTTAGTCAGGATATCAGAAATTATCAGGATTGATTGTGAAAAGCAAAAGAACATGAAATGATTACTTGTTTTGCAGTAATGGAGAATAGGTTGAGGTTTGGAGATGCTCCATCTTCTGAATCTCTGCTTTCCTACTGTCTTCTTCTTCAGTCACGCAAGTCTCCTTCCATGGCAAGCTGTATGTAGGGTTTCACCATTGTCAGTGGCTACCTCCCATCCTCTCATTGGAACGATTCCTAATGCCCTGTCACGGCACGGCATTCCATCTGTCGGTTCTCAATCAGACCGGAGTAGAATCCAGTGATTCTTTTGGCGTCTGTCACTAACGCCCCGCCTTCAGGAGATTGAAGCACGTCACAGTCATTCAGTCATTGAATCCTACTCAGAATACCACAGACAAGGTTTAGACCTTCCGGATTCTCTTGAATGCCGCCATCAGTCTAGCTTATACCACGAAGATTCCGGTTAAAGAACCCAAGAGATAACTACTTAATCTAAGGTAGAACGGAGGTGGTTGTCAGTCACACGTTCATGGTTGAGAATGATGATGATTGTCACGGATCATCACATTCATCCGGATTAAGAACAAGTATTATCTTAGAATGGAAGCAAGCATGATTGAATGAGAAACAGTAGTAATTGCATTAATCCATCAAGACACAGCAGAGCTCCTCACCCCCAACCATGGGGTTTAGAGACTCATGCTGTGGAAGAAAACGTGTATAGTATCATAAGGTTATCAAAAAGTTGCATAAGGTGCTGATACAATGTCAAAAGATCCTATAAATAGTAAACTAGTGTCCTAAGGTTTACAGAAATGAGTAAATGACAGAAAAATCCACTTCCGGGCCCACTTGGTGTGTGCTTGGGCTGAGCAATGAAGGAATTTCGTGTAGAGACCTTTTCTGGAGTTAAACGTCAGTTCTCATGCCAGTTTGGGCGTTTAACTCCAAATTTTATGCCAGTTCCGGCGTTTAACGCTGGAATTTCTGTAGGTGACTTTGAGCGCCGGTTTGGGCCATCAAATCTTGGGCAAAGTATGGACTATTATATATTGCTGGAAAGTCCAGGATGTCTACTTTCCAATGCCGTTGAGAGCGCGCCAATTGGGCTTCTGTAGCTCCAGAAAATCCGCTTCGAGTGCAGGGAGGTCAGAATCCAACAGCATCTGCAGTCCTTTTTGGTCTCGGAATCAGATTTTTGCTCAGGACCCTCAATTTCAGCCAGAAAATACCTGAAATCACAGAAAAACACACAAACTCATAGTAAAGTCCAGAAAAGTGAATTTTAACTAAAAACTAATAAAAATATACTAAAAACTAACTAAATCATACTAAAAACATACTAAAAACAATGCCAAAAAGCATACAAATTATCCGCTCATCAGACCTCCAGTTCTTATACCTTGCCAAGAGATTTTATTAGTATTATTTTATTTTACTTATCATATAATATATTCGCACCTTACTTCCAAAACCCCAATTTACAACTCATAACCAATAATAAGAACATACCTCCCTGCAATTCCTTGAGAAGACGACCCGAGGTTTAAATACTTGGTTATCAATTTATTTAGGGGTTTGTTACGAAGGGATTTTTGTCGGCTTAGAGACTATATCTACAATGCGACTGTTTTTATGACATTCTTTACTGGAAAAAATCCTAACGTCAGAGGTCTCTATTGATCATTCCATGAGAGATTTGGATGATTTCTCCATGAAGAATTATAGGTGTTTTCATAGGTGGTGCGCGAAATTGTGAACAATACTTTTTCACAACTCTCATAATCCCCGGTAATGGCTCCAAAAACGTGGTAGCTCAATACCATGGCATTACACAACTTCGCACAACTAACCAGCAAGTGCACTGGGTCGTCCAAGTAATAAACCTTACGCGAGTAAGGGTCAATCCCACGGAGATTGTTAGTATTGAAGCAAGCTATGGTCATCTTGTAAATCTTAGTCAGGCAAACTCAAATGTATATGGTGATGAACGAAAATAACACAAAGGTAAGGATAGTGATACTTATGTAATTCATTGGTAGGAACTTCAGATAAGCGCATGAAGATGCCTTCCCTTCCGTCTCTCTGCTTTCCTACTGTCTTCATCTAATCCTTCTTACTCCTTTCCATGGCAAGCTTAAGCAAGGGTTTCACTGTTGTCAGTGGCTACCTCCCATCCTCTCAGTGAAAGCGATTGCATATGCTCTGTCACAGCATAGCGGAATTCATCTGTCGGTTCTCAATCAGGCCAGAATAGAATCCAGTGATTCTTTTGCGTCTGTCACTAACGCCCCGCCCTCAGGAGTTTGAAGCACGTCACAGTCATTCAGTCATTGAATCCTACTCAGAATACCACAGACAAGGTTAGACCTTCCGGATTCTCTTAAATGCTGCCATCAGTTCTCGCCTATACCACGAAGACTCTGATCTCACGGAATGGTTGGCTCGTTTGTCAGGCGAGCACTCGGTTGTCAGGCGATCAACCATGCATCGTGCAATCAGGAATCCAAGAGATATTCACTAGAGCCTTGATCGCTTGTAGAACAAGAGTGGTTGTCAGTCACCTTGTTCATGGGTGAGAATGATGATGAGTGTCACGGATCATCACATTCATCAAGTTGAAGAACAAGTGATATCTTGGATAAAGAACAAGCGGAATTGAATGGAAGAACAATAGTAATTGCATTAATACTCGAGGTACAGCAGAGCTCCACACCTTAATCTATGGTGTGTAGAAACTCCACCGTTGAAAATACATAAGCATGAGGTCTAGGCATGGCCGAATGGCCAGCCTCCCATAGTGATCAAAAGATCTAAAGAAAAAGGTTCCAAAGATCAAAAGATTTTTAATACAATAGTAAAAGGTCCTACTTATAGAAAACTAGTAGCCTAAGGTTTACAGAGATGAGTAAATGACATAAAAATCCACTTCCGGGCCCACTTGGTGTGTGCTTGGGCTGAGCAATGACGCATTTTCGTGCAGAGACTCTTCTTGGAGTTAAACGCCAGCTTTAGTGCCAGTTTGGGCGTTTAACTCCCATTTGGGTGCCAGTTCCAGCGTTTAACGCTGGGATTTCTTGAGGTGACTTTGAACGCCGGTTTGGGCCATCAAATCTTGGGCAAAGTATGGACTATCATATATTGCTGGAAAGCCCAGGATGTCTACTTTCCAACGCCGTTGAGAGCGCGCCAATTGGGTATCTGTAGCTCCAGAAAATCCACTTCGAGTGCAGGGAGGTCAGAATCCAACAGCATCTGCAGTCCTTTTTGGTCTCTGAATCAGATTTTTGCTCAGGTCCCTCAATTTCAGCCAGAAAATACCTGAAATCACAGAAAAACACACAAACTCATAGTAAAGTCCATAAAAGTGAATTTTAACTAAAAACTAATAAAAATATACTAAAAACTAACTAGATCATACCAAAAACATACTAAAAACAATGCCAAAAAGTATACAAATTATCCGCTCATCAATAGGGTTCTCCCATGTAATTCACCTCTTCCATTGAAGGGTTCTCAGGATCATAAGCTTCTTCTTCAGATGAAGCGTCCTTAGTACTGCCTGGTGCAGCTTGCATTCTAAACAGACTTTGAGAAATCAAATTGACTTGCTGAGTCAATATTTTGCTCTGAGCCAATATGGCATTCAGAGTATCAATCTCAAGAACTCCTTTCTTCTGATTCATCCCATTGTTCACAGGATTCCTTTCAGAAGTGTACATGAATTGGTTATTTACAACCATTTCAATGAGCTCTTGAGCTTCTGTAGGCGTCTTCTTCAGATGAAGAGATCCTCCAGCAGAGCTGTTCAATGACATCTTGGACAGTTCAGATAGACCATCATAGAAGATACCTATGATGTTCCATTCAGAAAGCATGTCAGAAGGACACTTTCTGATCAATTGTTTGTATCTTTCCCAAGCTTCATAGAGGGATTCTCCTTCCTTCTGTTTGAAGGTTTGGACTTCCACTCTAAGCTTACTCAATTTTTGAGGTGGAAAGAACTTTGCCAAGAAGGCATTGACTAGCTTTTCCCAAGAGTTCAGGCTTTCTTTAGGTTGTGAGTCCAACCATATCCTAGCTCTGTCTCTTACAGCAAAGGGGAATAGCATAAGTCTGTAGACCTCAGGGTCAACCCCATTGGTCTTGACAGTGTCACAGATTTGCAAGAATTCAGCTAAAAACTGATGAGGATCTTCCAATGGAAGTCCATGGAACTTGCAATTCCGTTGCATTAGAGAAACTAATTGAGGCCTAAGCTCAAAGTTGTTTGCTCCAATGGCAGGGATAGAGATGCTTCTCCCATAGAAGTCGGGAGTAGGTGCAGTAAAGTCACCCAGCACCTTCCTTGCATTGTTGGCATTGTTGTTGTTTTCGGCTGCCATGTCTTCTTCTTTGAAGATTTCTGTTAGATCCTCTATAGAGAGTTGTGCCTTAGCTTCTCTTAGCTTTCGCTTCAAGGTCCTTTCAGGTTCAGGGTTCAGGGTCAGCCTCAACAAGAATGCTTTTGTCTTTGCTCCTGCTCATATGAAAGAGAAGAGAACAAGAAAATATGGAATCCTCTATGTCACAGTATAGAGATTCCTTGAGGTGTCAGAGGAAAAGAAAAATAGAAGGAAGAGGTAGAAGAATTCAAACTTATCAAGTATGATGGAGTTCGAATTGTGCATTGAGGAGGAGTGTTAGTCCATAAATAGAAGGATGTAAGAAGAGGGGAAGAAATTTTCTAAAATTCAAGTGAAAAAATTTTGAAAAATAGTATTTGATTTTCGAAAAATAAGATTGGGAAAGAAATAAAGTGATTTTTGAAAAAGATTTTGATATTAGAAATAAAAAAGATATGATTGAAAACTATTTTGAAAAAGATGTGATTAAAAAGATATGATTGAAAAGTTATGGTTTTAAAAATATATGATTGAGAAGATATGATTTGAAAAACAATTTAAAAAGATTTGAATTTGAAAATATTAATGACTTGCCTAACAAGAAAGATATGATTCAGACATTAAACCTTTCTCATCAGAAAAGGCAACATACTTGAAATGTTGAATCAAATCATTAATTGTTAGCAAGTATCTTTGAAAATGGAAAGAAATTGATTTTGAAAACATATGATTGAAAAGATATGATTTGAAAAAGATTTGATTTTGAAAAATTTTGAAAACTTGAAAAAAAATTTGAATTAAAAACAAAATCTTCCCTCTTGTGCCATCCTGGCGTTAAACACCCAGAATGGTGCACATTTTGGTGTTTAACGCCCAAAGCTCTACCCTTTTGGGCGTTAAACGTCCAGCCAGGCACCCTGGCTAGCGTTTAAACGCCAGTTTGCCTTCCTTACTGGGCATTTTGAACGCCCAGCTTTTTCTGTGAAATTCCTCTGCTGTATGTTCTGAATCTTCAATTCTCTGTATTATTAACTTGAAAAAACACAAATAATTTTTTTTTGGATTTTTAATAATGAGGAATAATCAAAATGCAACTAATCAAATAAACAATGCATGCAAGACACCAAACTTAGAAGTTTGTATACTACTGACACTAACAAAATGAGAATGCATATGAGAAACAACAAAACACTCAAGTCAAGAGAAATTAAAGATCAGAGCAAGGAAATCATCAAGAACAACTTGAAGATTGGTGCACGAAATTGCAATCACACTTTTGCAACTCCGCACAACTAACCAGCAAGTGTACTGGGTCGTCCAAGTAATACCTTGCGTGAGCAAGGGTCGATCCCACAGAGATTGTCGGCTTGAAGCACGCTATGGTTGTCTTGTAAATCTTAGTCAGGATATCAGAAATTATCAGGATTGATGGTGAAAAGCAAAAGAACATGAAATGATTACTTGTCTTGCAGTAATGGAGAATAGGCTGCGGTTTGGAGATGCTCCATCTTCTGAATCTCTGCTTTCCTACTGTCTTCTTCATCAAACACGCAAGTCTCCTTCCATGGCAAGCTGTATGTAGGGTTTCACCGTTGTCAATGGCTACCTCCCATCCTCTCAGTGAAAATACGTCCCTGATGCTCTGTCACAGCACAGGCTAATCATCTGTCGGTTCTCAATCAGGCCGGAATAGAATCCAGTGATTCTTTTGCGTCTGTCACTAACGCCCCGCCTTCAGGAGTTTGAAGCACGTCACAGTCATTCAATCATTGAATCCTACTCAGAATACCACAGACAAGGTTTAGACCTTCCGGATTCTCTTGAATGCCGCCATCAGTCTAGCTTATACCACGAAGATTCCGGTTAAAGAACCCAAGAGATAACTACTTAATCTAAGGTAGAACGGAGGTGGTTGTCAAGCACGTGTTCATGGTTGAGAATGATGATGATTGTCACGGATCATCACATTCATCCGGATTAAGAACAAGTATTATCTTAGAATGGAAGCAAGCATGATTGAATGAAAAACAGTAGTAATTGCATTAATCCATCAAGACACAGCAGAGCTCCTCACCCCCAACCATGGGGTTTAGAGACTCATGCTGTGGAAAGTGTACAAAGAAGGGTGTAAAAATGTCATGAGGTCATCAGGTCCTTGATACAATGTCAAAAGATCCTATTAATAGTAAACTAGTAACCTAAGGTGTACAGAAATGAGTAAATGACGTAAAAATCCACTTCTGGGTCCACTTGGTGTGTGCTTGGGCTGAGCATTGAAGCTTTTATGTGTAGAGACGTTTTCTGGAGTTAAACGCCAGTTCTCATGCCAGTTTGGGCGTTTAACTCCAAATTTTATGCCAGTTCCGGCGTTTAACGCTGGAATTTCTGAGGGAGACTTTGAGCGCCGATTTGGGCCATCAAATCTTGGGCAAAGTATGGACTATCATATATTGCTGGAAAGCCCAGGATGTCTACTTTCCAATGCCGTTGAGAGCGCGCCAATTGAGCTTCTGTAGCTCCAGAAAATCCATTTCGAGTGCAGGGAGGTCAGAATCCAACAGCATCTGCAGTCCTTTTTGGTCTCGGAATCAGATTTTTGCTCAGGACCCTGAATTTCAGCCAGAAAATACCTGAAATCACAAAAAAACACACAAACTCATAGTAAAGTCCAGAAAAGTGAATTTTAGCTAAAAACTAATAAAAATATACTAAAATCTAACTACATTATACTAAAAACATACTAAAAACAATGCCAAAAAGCATACAAATTATCCGCTCATCACAACACCAAACTTAAATTGTTGCTTGTCCCCAAGCAACTGAAAATCAAAATAGGATAAAAAAGAAGAGAATATACTATAGACTCCAAAATATCAAGGAAACATAGCTCCAACTAGATGAGCGGGACTAGTAGCTTTTTGCCTCCGAACAGTTTTGGCATCTCACTCTATCCCTTGAGGTTCAGAATGATTGGCATCTATGAGAACTCAGAACTTAGATAGTGTTATTGATTCTCTTAGTTAAGCATAATGATTCTTGAACATAGCTAGTGTATGAGTCTTGGCTGTGGCCTAAAGCACTCTGTCTTCCAGTATTACCACCGGATACATACATGCCACAGACACATAATTGGGTGAACCTTTTCAGATTGTGACTCAAGCTTTGCTAGAGTCCCCGATTAGAGGTGTCCAAGGTTCTTAAGCACACTCTTGTAGCCTTGGATCACAACTTTATTTCTTTCTTTTTCTTTTTCTTTTCTTCTTCTCTTTTTTTTTCTTCTCTTTTTTTTTTCGAATTTTTTTTTTTGCTTCAAGAATCACTCTAATAATTTTTAGATCCTCAATAACAGTTCTCTTTCTCCTCATTCTTTCAAGAGCCAACAATTTTTTTTAACATTCTCAAAACAACAAATTCAAGAGACATATGCACTGTTCAAGCATTCATTCAGAGAGCAAAAAGTATTGTCACCACATCAAACTAATTCAACTAGTTTCAATGATAAATTTTGAAACCCTGTACTTCTTGTTCTTTTGTGATTAAAGCATTTTTCATTTAAGAGAGGTGATGGATTCATAGGACATTCATATCTTTAAGGCATAAAATTTCAATTTTATTAATTATGAATTAAAACAAGACTCAAAAAATAGATATAAAATGAAACTAAAAAAAATGAAAAATAAAAACAAAACAAAGGAAATAAAAAACGCAAACATAGGCTCCTAAGGATAGAGGTTTTCACAGAGTTAGGACTCAACAACCTTGATTTTGAGAAGTGGATGCTCCCTCAACTTGAGATGAGAGCTTTTGGCGTTTCTTGGAGTTCACGCCCCTTGTCCTTCCATTGACTTCTTGGTGATTGGATGTTCAATAGGTATGAATTCATCTGCTTCCATCTTCACTCCAACCTCTTTACAGAGCAAGGAGATCAGGCTTGGATAAGCCAATTTGGTTATAGTGGAATTCTTATTTGCAATTGTATAGATCTCACAAGTAATCACATGATGGACCTCCACTTCTTTTCCAAGCATAATACAATGAATCATCACTGTCCTCTTGATGGTGACCTCAGAACGGTTGCTAGTGGGCAATATGGAACGCCCAATAAAGTCTAGCCAACCTCTTGCAATTGGTTTGAGGTCTCCCCTCTTGAGTTGGTTTGGGACACCCTTTGAATTGGTTATCCACTTAGTTCCAGGGAGGCATATGTCCTCTAGAACTTGATCCAACCCTTTATCTACTCTCACCATCCTCCTATTGAAGGAGCCAGGATCATCTTGCAGTTGAGGTAGTTTGAAGATTTCTCTTATTTTGTCCAGATGGAAGTACATAACTTTTCCTCTGACCATGGTTCTGTAGGTATGGTAAGCAGTTCCAGTCATTCTCTGCTTATCTGTTAGCCACAGATTAGAGTAGAATTCCTGAACCATGTTCCTTCCAACCTTTATTTCAGGATTGGTCAGAACTTCCCATCCTCTGTTTCGAATTTGCTCTTGGATCTCCGGATATTCATCTTCTTTCAGATCAAATTTAACTTCCGGGATCACTGACCTCAGACCCATTATTTTGTGATAATGGTCTTCATGTTCTTTGGTTAAGAACTTCTCTTGATTCCAAAGATTCTTTGGATTATTCTCTTTCTTGCCTCTTAAATTGGTTTGTTTTCCTTTAGGAGCCATGATATTGATGAATCTTGGCTTAGTGATCACGGAAAAGCACACCAAACTTAGAGGTTTGCTTGTCCTCAAGCAAAAGAAAAGAAAGAAGAGAGAGAGAGGAAGAGGAAATTCGAATGGTGCGGGTAAAGGGGGTTCCAAACGTGAATTTATAAGGGTGGGGAGAAGAGATTTCGAAAAAAATAAAAATTTGAAGGGAGATTGAGAAGATATGGAAAAAAAATTGAAAAAAGGGTGAGTTTTTGAAGAAGATTTGGGATTAATTTGAAATAGATTTGAAGAATGGTTTTGATTTGTGAAGATTTGAAAGTGAATGATGAAAGGTTGAAGTGCATTTATGTAGAAGAGTATGGGTAAAAAGAGGAAAGTTTGAAAAAATTTAAGTTGAAAACAAAAATGCAGTCCCCCCACCTTTCCGGCGTTAAACGCCCAGAATGGCACTCATTCTGGCGTTTAACGCCCAATTGGCACCCCTTTTGGGCGTTTAACGCCCAGCCAGATGCCCTGGCTGGCGTTAAACGCCAGAAAGCCTTTGTCACTGGGCGTTTTTCAAAACGCCCAGGATGCTGCACACCTGGCGTTAAACGCCCAGAATGGTGCCCATTCTGGCGTTTAACGCCCAAAATGGCACCATTCCTGGCGTTAAACGCCCAGAATGGTACCCATTCTGGCGTTTAACGCCCAAAATGCACCTTACTGGCATTTTTTCGCCAGTAAGCTCATTTTCTCTGCTTTTTGAGCTGAATCCTTCTGTAACTCTGTGAATTCCTTCATTTTTGATATTTGCCTCTGTAAGAACCAATCATACAACCTACTAATGACTGGGTTGCCTCCCAGCAAGCGCTTCTTTACTGTCTTTAGCTGGACCTTCACTGAGAATCACTCAAGTCTCAGTTTTGAGCATTCCTGCTCAAAATTTCCTTCAAGATAATGCTTGATTCTTTGTCCATTAACAATGAACTTCTTGTCAGAATCAATATCCTGAAGCTCAACATATCCATATGGTGATACTCCTGTAATCACATACGGACCCCTCCAACGGGATTTGAGTTTTCCTGGAAACAGTCTGAGCCTAGAGTTGAAGAGCAGAACTTTTTGTCCTGGCTCAAAGACTCTGGTTGACAACTTCTTGTCATGCCATTTCTTTGCCTTTTCCTTATAGATTTTTGCATTTTCAAAGGCATTGAGTCTGAACTCCTCTAGCTCATTTAGCTGGAGCAGTCTTTTTTCACCAGCTAACTGTGCATCCATGTTTAGGAATCTGGTTGCCCAGTAGGCTTTATGTTCCAGTTCCACAGGCAAATGACAGGCCTTCCCATACACCAATTGGTATGGAGAGGTTCCTATAGGAGTCTTGAATGCTGTTCTGTATGCCCACAGAGCATCATCCAAGCTCTTTGCCCAATCCTTTCTTCGGGCCATCACAGTCCGTTCCAGGATTCTCTTTAGCTCTCTGTTAGAGACCTCAGCTTGCCCATTTGTCTGTGGATGATACGGAGTTGCCACTTTGTGACTAATTCCATATCTAACCATAGCAAGGTGTAGCTGTTTATTGCAGAAATGAGTGCCCCCATCACTGATTAGCACTCTGGGAACGCCAAATCTGCTGAAAATGTTTTTCTGGAGGAATTTCAGTACGGTCTTAGTATCATTGGTGGGTGTAGCAATCGCTTCTACCCACTTAGACACATAGTCTACTGCCACCAAAATGTAAGTGTTTGAGTATGATGGTGGGAATGGCCCCATGAAGTCAATTCCCCACACATCAAACAGTTCTATCTCTAATATCCCTTGTTGAGGCATGGCATATCCATGAGGCAGGTTACCAGCTCTTTGGCAACTGTCACAGTTACGCACAAACTCTCGGGAATCTTTATAGAGAGTAGGCCAGTAGAAGCCACATTGGAGGACTTTAGTGGCTGTTCGCTCACTTCCAAAATGTCCTCCATACTGTGATCCATGGCAGTGCCATAGGATCCTTTGTGCTTCTTCTCTGGGTACACACCTGCGGATCACTCCGTCAGCACATCTCTTAAAGAGATATGGTTCATCCCAGAGGTAATACTTGGCATCTGAAATTAATTTCTTTCGTTGCACATTGCTGTACTCCTTGGGTATGAACCTTACAGCTTTATAATTTGCAATATCTGCAAACCATGGAGCTTCCTGAATGGCAAAGAGTTGCTCATCTGGGAAAGTCTCAAGATCTCAGTAGGAGGGAGGGACGCCCCAGCTACTGGTTCTATTCGGGACAGATGATCAGCTACTTGGTTCTCTATCCCTTTTCTGTCTCTTATTTCTATATCAAACTCTTGCAGAAGCAACACCCATTGATGAGCCTGGGTTTTGAATCCTGCTTTGTGAGTAGATATTTAAGAGCAGCATGGTCAGTGTACACAACCACTTTGGATACCACTAGATAGGATCTAAACTTGTCAATGGCATAGACCACTGCAAGTAACTCTTTTTCTGTGGTTGTGTAGTTCTTCTGTGCGTCATTTAGAACACGGCTGGCATAGTAAATGACGTGCAGAAGCTTGTTATGCCTCTGTCCCAACACTGCACCAATGGCATGGTCACTGGCATCACACATTAATTCAAATGGCAATGTCCAATCTGGTGCAGAGATGATGGTGTGTGACCACTTAGCTTTCAGGGTCTCAAATGCCTGCAGACACTGTGTGTCAAACACAAATGGTGTGTCAGCAGCTAACAGGTTACTCAAGGTTTTGCAATTTTGAAAAATCCTTTATAAACCTTCTTAAAATCCTGCATGCCCCAGAAAGCTTCTGATTGCCTTAACATTGGCAGGTGGTGGTAATTTTTCAATTACCTCTACCTTTGCCTTATCCACCTCTATTCCCTGCTTGAAATTTTGTGCCCAAGGACTATTCCTTCAGTCACCATAAAGTGACATTTTCCCAGTTTAAAACTAGGTTAGTCTCTTGGCACCTTTTCAAGACAAGTGCTAGGTGATTAAGACAGGAGCTAAATGAGTCTCCATATACTGAAAAGTCATCCATGAAGACTTCCAGAAATTTCTCTACCATATCTGAGAAGATAGAGACATGCACCTCTGAAAGGTTGCAGGTGCATTGCACAGACCAAAAGGCATTCTCCTGTAGGCAAACACGCCAGAAGGCAAGTGAATGCTGTTTTCTCTTGGTCCTGAGGATCTACTGCAATTTGGTTGTAGCCTGAATAGCCATCCAAAAAGCAGTAATAATCATGGCCAGCTAGTCTTTCTAGCATTTGGTCTATGAATGGTAAAGGAAAATGATCCTTTCTGGTGGCTGTATTGAGCCTTCTGTAGTCAATACACATGCGCCACCCTGTGACTGTCCTTGTAGGAACCAGTTCATTTTTTTCATTATGAACCACTGTCATGCCTCCCTTTTGGGAACAACTTGGACAGGGCTCACCCAGGGGCTATCAGAAATAGGATAAATAATCCAGCCTCTAGTAATTTAGTGACCTCTTTCTGCACCACCTCCTTCATGGCAGGATTAGCCTCCTCTGTGGTTGGACCACTGGTTTGGCATTATCCTCCATAGGATCTTGTGCATGCATCTAGCTGGGCTAATGCCCTTAAGATCACTTATGGACCACCCAAGAGCTGTCTTGTGTGTCCTTAGCACTTGAATCAGTGCTTCCTCTTCCTGTGAATTTAAAGCAGAGCTTATGATCACTGGAAAAGTGTCACCTCTCCCAGAAATGCATATTTCAGGGATGGTGGTAGTGGTTTGAGTTCAGGCTTGGGGGCTTATCCTCCTCCTGAGGAATTTTC